>NW_024532918.1:0-91664 GCF_016097555.1 Gigantopelta aegis | reverse complement strand
AAATTTAAAAATAATAAAATAACACATTGTATTGCATACATTTCCACTACATTACATTAACCTTATCTCTATTACATTAAAAAATAGATATTCAGCATGACAGAGTAAACAAGAACCACAAAAGTTTGAGTACAGAACAGAGTTAAACAAATTGATAAAATGACAAAACATTGCATTGCCAACACACAACTAGAGTCTACTCTGTCAAGAACCACGTTATCAGTGCCACTGTAGGGATGGCCTGGAACTGTCCCATATTGGGTAGAAAAGAAAGAATATCTACTCAAAAAGATCAAAGCTTAAATTGATTGTAATATTTCGTTTTCTTTTCTTTATTTTATAACAATCTCTTCATTATCATTTGTTAAGACAAGAGTTTCTAAGCATCATAGACACAATGGTCAAATATTGGATTTACTCATCTCTCTCTCTGCCCTCTGCATCCACTAAATGACAGAGTGTCAAAAGCTATAACAGTTTTGGATGCTTATCTATTGGTTTCAGCAGTTGCATTCTCTCCCTATGTATTATGTAGAGTGATGTAAATGCCATCTACTATTTAGATTGTTTGTTTCCATGTATGCATGTAGTGGACTACTATAACCATCCCTAACTTTACTTAATAATTTTGTAACGTTTAATTTTATTATTTATTATATTGAACTTACCACTATCAAATTATAAAAAAAACACATTGGAATGACAAGACCATAAAAGTGGAAACAAAAAGAAGAAAAAGTAAAGAAAATAAAATGATAGAAATGACAATGTTGTTTTGCATGTACATTACAATTTTTCTATATTATATCCAACTTACATCCTGCATACAACATTCAGATAACATTACACCATAATCACAGAAGCATACAAGTGAAAAACAAAGAAACAATAAAAATTTAACCAAAAATATAATAATAAAAACATAAAACGATCAGTAAACAATAACAACAACTGGAATCCCTATTGTGAAAAGTGCACAAACATTCCACCATGTATAGAGCAACTCTATACTAAATCTATATCAAAACTTACAGGCTATTACATAAAGAGCACGTAGGAAAATAAAGTAGTCACAGGCACATAAAATAGGTTGAGACCAAAAATGTTTTTGTCAAATGATATTAATGAAAAACAGTAAAAACCTATTAATGTTTTTCTTTGATCAAATGACTTACCAATAAGCATTCTATTACAATATATAAAACTCACATCCTATTGTTTAATAAAGAACACATTCAGACGACATGTAATGTTAAATCAGAGCACATAAAAGTGAAAAGTAAAAGCAACAAAAAGTAACAAAAATATTTATCACAAAAAATGGCAAACATTGCATTTAAAATAGGTTTTACTAAAACGTATACTGTTACTTATTTATCAAATTATAACATTTAGCAATTTAGTGATACCAAATTTTAAAACCATAATATCAATACAAAGCAGTAGTACAAGCAAAGAATTAATCCTTTCTTATTGTCCTAGAATGTCAAGTGCTGTAACCCAATCTATATGCATGTTTAGTAAGATCATAAACAATGTCTGTTTAAGGCACAAAATGTGTTTTTTACTAATGTTTCTGTATTGCGAAATTCACTTTTACAAAAAGTTTTTGTCAGGTTTTTGATCAATCCATATGAGGATTTCATGATGAAAATAGCTGCATAAATCACAAGAAACCCATTAAAACTAGGGATTGACAGATTTCTATTTTTTGAAAATTTATAGTTGGCACAAGATGACTTGAACATAAACAATCTTAAAATTGGCTCATACCTCTTGAAATTACAGGAAAATATACCATAATACCTTTAAAAAATAATTCTTAGAGAAATCGAATTTAGTAACCTACAGATATATATCCGGAGGCTGCCTCTAAAAAGGTTAAAATCAGAGCCAGAAGATTGAATAAAACATGGCGCTATATTTTTAATGTTAAAAGTCTTAGAAAGTCAGAGCCAAATAAAGCTTTACTTCAAATATTTTGAGTGGCTAATTTTTAGCAAGAGCCAGAAATAATGCTTTTATAAGTAGCAATAGCTATATTAAGTAGGGAATTAATGTCAAAAGAGAATACAGGAAAAAAAGATTATTTCTAGCTCAAACAAACGTAACTTTACCATTGTTTAATTATTATTCACAAGACAGTAACACATAACCTTAAGCTTGTGAATATTTAAAATATGTTTTACTATGCTAGTGTTCTATGAAAACCAAAAAAGTATGTACTTTGGATTACTTATCTTTTTACCTATTATAAATCGTGTCAAATTATAAAATAGAGATAAGCATGCTTAATGTAGTCAGTCAGTATTATAATGTTTACCAATGTTATGTATTTGATGAATGCATAGTTATCACATTCTAAATCACTTGCTTATAGATTTTCCAAGTATATAAAGACATGGGTTGTTTTAGATTTTATTAGCTGAATGAATGGTGACCCATAGCAGTAACAATGTTGATAGCAGCATACACTGAAAACTTAATTAATTACTTAGTTTCATGACAATTCTGTATGTCCCCCTGTCCTTCATAAGCTGCATAATGATAGGGCTGCCCAATAACAACCTATAAAAATAGCAAACTTAGTTTGTCAAATAAAAACTATTAAAATAGCATCAGACCACAAAAAACTGGCAATTATCATGTTTACAACGTGTCTTACATAGGTACTTATTAGGCTTGGTCAACATCAGTTATACATTCGTAGTTGAGGTTAAAAATTCTATATAGTTCATGTATACACTATAATTGTTGCACAAAAGTGCTGTAACGTAAATAAATTCAAGTTATTGACTAGAACAGGCTGCTTTTAAGTATGTAAACAATAAACGTTATGTTTGTTGTGCATTCATATAGACACATTGGTGATTTCTACAACAAGATAAGGCATTTTCAGATGTTATAATAAACCATCATAAAATTTTAAAAATTTGTAAATAATTGCTGATTGGTTTCCTTCCATGAAGGTAGGTATACTTAAGAAGTCTATTAAATGCTAGCTCCATTGACATCCAATGTGTAAAATATAGCAGTAATAATACCCATGCCATATTAACTTTCAGAACTAATGTGCCTCCTCAAGTATAATCCATTGATGCGCAAGATGACTATATATTAACATCAAGTTAAAATATAGATTAGTATAGTAAAAGCACAATAGAGTTCATAGGTACAAGAAGCTATGGTAGAAGTTCGTCCAATGAACATAAACCTGTAAATATTCTCACTAAAGTCCTGAGTATTGAGCTCAGAATTTATCTAAAGCTAAGATAATTCATAGCCTAAGGAAAAAGTACAGAGTTTTGCTACTACTAACTAGATAAGATGTACATTTAGAGCCTGACAATTAATTCACCCTAGAGCTAGAAATATTAAAGCTAATCTGTAGCTTAAGAACAATTACGTGCTAGAGCCATAATGTCCAAATAAATGCTAAAGCCGGAGGTTTCTATATGACCAAGTTTTGAAAAGATAAAGACATTTTCCATTGATTTAGTAGATATATAACTATTATTGTTCTTAATTATTTAATTTTTTTAAAAGGAATAATCATTTATAAAGATACAATATAATATTTTTAGTATATTATACACTTATGCATTAGTTTTAGGATGGTTTGGGGATAACGTTTTGTTTTACATGCCAGGATATCCATACCTAAATAGAAGGGACAATGCCCATATTTGTATAATTGAAAAACAGAACTAAATGTATGTGCATGGTTACTAGTTTACTGATATGATAATCCCTTATGCAAACTGTAATTGAAATTTAAACGTTTAATGGAAATCATATACTTTAGTAAATAAATAAATTTCTGAAACCAAATTGCTCTGATAACTCTTTGAAGTTCACCATGGCCTAACAACTATATTTGTGATCATTAATATCACAACATTATGCCCAGAGAAATTTAGTGCTTAATAATATTACAAACAAGGTTCAACCACAACTGCATAAACTGTCTATTTGATTTTATTATACATCCTAAATTGTTTGTGCCACCTATGTTATTATGTAAGGATGATACAAAGTACCATCTCTACTATCTTGTTGTGTTCTTTGTATTGGACTGACATTAGCCATCCCTACAATTAGTTCATTTTCGAGGATTTGTTTATTTACTTGTGTGCTTTTTAACTTTATCATAATATTGTCAAAAGTGGGTTCTGTGACTTTATATGCTTCAAGATAGAGATAGCTTCAAAATGGTTGATTATGAATACTTAGCTTGATTTATGAAAAACTAAATATGTTTTAGTCAAAAATTAGTATAGATCAATTCAAAGAAACTGTGCATGCATTTAGAGTGGTCACGTCTTACTTATAAGTGGTACTTACAATTTCATCTCTGTCATTTACATCTGCTCCTCTGAGAGAGATTTTAAAACTCCTGGTAACTGTCCATTGTTCAGCAAATGAAGTAGATCATTCTGATGGTGAAAGCAAAAATATTGAGTGAAGTTTACATTATTATAAATCAGCAATATGTCAGTCAGTTTACTCTGTTAGTCCTTCAATGATGATCAAAACATTAACTTCAAGGAACATATTGCAGTCTATAAACTTGCATTCATGAAAAGTATAGTAAACAATTTATTAGTCTGGTACAATCTTAGAGAAAAATGAATTATATGTTTGATAAAGTACTAAGCTTTGAGTTCAATCTCAAAAAAATGTCAGTTTGCACTAAACAGCCATGCAAAAGTGCTTAAGTAATTAAAAAAATGGTTTATAGATTAAAGGTCCACATACAAGTGTCATAAATGTTGAACAGCATTTCATAAATAATCTCTTGACATTTTGTACAGTTTTTATGTGCATGATTCTACTAATTGCAAAAGGGAACAGAAGAGAGTGAGATTAAAATGAAATGCACTAAAGTGCTTAACCCTCACTGTGGTCTTATCTAGAGACTTCTTTATATTCTCCTCAAGTGACCTATACCACAGAATACAGACAAAGATCAGAAAAGATATCTCACGTGATGCGCAAGATGATTATTGATGACTCAGAATTTCTCTTCAATCAAAGGAAAAAAGATTTTCTTTTAGTGGAGGCTCTACTGGGTACTTTGCACTCTAATTGACAAAAGGTCCCAATACTTTCCAACTTCTTAGTAAAAGTTAGTGATTTCTCCACATGACAGCTATGGTGGTAGTATATTTTTAGTTTCGCGCTCAATGTATCGACAAAAGATAACTGCCAAAAGTTAGTAAAACTGTCATAAACTTTCAAAGAAGCATTTTTGCAAAAATTCTCACTTTAAAATGTTGAAAACACTGTCATAAGCTGTATGCAGGAGGTTTTTATTGAATTCTCGAGTCTTCACTGAAACGCTGTACTTTTTTTCAAAGGTTTTTCAGACTTTTAAAGGCTTTTTCTTTATTTGACGCTCCTTTTGGCAGTATTCTTAAGAAGTACAGTACAGAAGGTTTTGCTACAGTCCACTATTGTTTGGTGGCTACCAGTGCTGTGTGTTTACCGAGTTAAAGCAGTTCAAAGCCATTTGCCCGGGTAACAGACACCACGACCTACAGTAACCCTCGTATGCGTCCACGCACCGCGAGGTTCAACAAATTGGAAATGAAAGCTACTAAATATGTTTTAACAATAACTTAAATGAATATTTTAATAAATTCCACAGATCATTAGTCAAAATGCATTACAAAGACTGCATAGTGGTAATAATTAAAACAGTCTTGGAAAAAAGTAGAGATAGTATCCTCATGTGGAGAAGTCTATTTACTCAAGCTAGATCCTTTACTTAGAGATGAGTAATAACTAGTGACTGTTTAACAAATAGTGTTATGTAGACCACTAAATAAGAACTTAAATAAACCAAAAGGCTTTATGACTATTACACAGGTCAGTCCTTTAGAGATTTTTAGATATCCACTTTAGTTCTACTTTGTATCATTCACTCCTTTACACTGTCTACACAAACACAAAATAAATATCTATTATATGCTACATAGTTAGGATATGTAATACATTCCTTTAGATAGAGTAAGTTAACTTCTTTAACCAAAGATCTGGCTTGTAAAAGCAGTCATGCATGATAATAAGTCATCACTTATCTCTATTACCTAGATGTTCAAACATTCCCAAACCCTATTATAGTGTAACAGCTTTATAAAATATTATACACACTGTACGTACATTACTATCGACAAAACCATTACACACAAGTGAGCACCAAAGCATGGTACTTTGAATTTATCTAAATTAGATTGACATTCACTACTTCTTCAAGAAAAACATTACATGTTTAAACAAAGGTAGCCCAAAGCTGTACCCATTAATCATGTATGTAGTTAAAAACACATGTCATTGTAATTTAGTTATAACTATATCTGATTCAAGTGTAGACATAAAAGGCAGTAATAGTTTTGTTGTTAAATGAAAGTCAGTGACTACTGATTACAAATGGCCACACTAAAACATATGAGAGACTGCTACCTATGTTTTAAGCGTTTCAGCAGCTCCAGTTTAAGGTCTCCCCCAAAATTTGCTTCCTCTGGTCTTACAGTTAATATCTAGGCAAGTTCATATCTGATTGTTAAAGCACATGCAACATTTAGTTGAGTATTAGCCTTCTATTGGTATTTATTTTACTTAAGCTAATTCCTTTGCTTTCTTATGATTGTGTCTTGTTACTAGTCATTTCATTGCTTGTTTACACCTAGCATGGTCAATCTTAGTCTATCTAGCAAGACCTTCCTCTTTGTTGATATACAAGAAGGATCTAACAAAGGTCATGATAAAAGTACAATTAAATAATAAAGAAACCATACATAAATATGCAACGAAACGATCTTCCTTTTCAGTGTATACTGGCTATGTTTAAGACTAACAACACCAAGGTCTACTTCCTGCCGTCTATATATAGATTACTACCCAGAATGTTGGTGGTGAAATTCTATTGTCAACTGAAATTTAATCAATTGTGACCTTTTATAGAGCCTTCTTAGCAAAGAAGGTCTAGCTTGATAGACTAGGTTCATCTCTAATAAATTGGTATATATTTATATATACAGACACTAGTTCAAAAGGTAGAGAGTTACTACCAATGAAAATATGGATAGTACAACATTAGCATAATATTACCACATACTATTGTCTGCAAATACTTTTAATGTTCCGATCAATTCACTACAGCCAAAAATCCGCTTGTATGAGTGATCATACTCTAATGTCTATCGCAATGTCTAGCACCTCTACCCATAGAGGTAGGAAGGGGGAGAGGGGAGGCTGAAGCCCCACAACTTCAAATCTGGGGGCTAAGCCCCCCTGATTTGCACTGAAGACTATGTACACAATATGTAAAAAGTTCATAACCTAATTAGACTGTATCTGACTGTACCACTTTTTCAACCTTATAACCGACTAAAAAATTACTTACGAAGTACTATGACTAAACCATGTCATGCTGTTACATACACATAAGGACCATACTGATAAACATAAACTAGCTAAAGAGTATGTTTCCTTTAATGACAGATGAATTAATTTTTTGGTCATTTTCGATGTTTAATAATATAACGCAACTAAATATAAGGTCAGCCCTCCAAACTTCATTCCTACCCCTCTGCCTCTACCTAATTTCTTTCCTCTCTCTCTTTTGACACAGTCTATGTAGTTATAAGAATACGTTTGCTTACCTGGTCCATGATAATAAAGCTATCTATAGACAAACGAAACAGTCAAAGTTAGCAGCACAGGTACGACATAAAACACGCCTTATTAAATATTTGTGGTTTCAAGTATTGTATATTGAAAAATTACAACAACATTGTATGCAGGACAGAACATTCCATCGGTTTAGTTAAATTATATTATAAATGATATGCAATTCATTTCAAAACATTTTGTTTAATAAATTTTAATATGTCTTGAAATGTTTTGCATAAATAATAATCAAGAGACTAGCACTGAGTCATGGCCTCCAGCAAAGTTTGTCCTTAATTCTTACACTAGATCATTTTGCATACAAGTCTAAAAAAACTTAGGTTATTATAAGCATTTTACATAAATTCATTATTGAGTTGAAACAGGTAGTTTTAAGTTAACCTCACATTGACAAGCTTCACATTATTAGTGCAAATATAAAATCATAATGGTTTGTCATATACAAAGGTGACAACATCATTCAATGTGACTTCTTAATATACATCATTACAAAAAATTCACAAAAAATGGACTCAATAGCCAGAAATAAGAGGAAAGTAATATTTTCTGCTCAAGTGTTGAATATGTCTAACAGTTAATTAATATTAAGGCTCTAGTGTCATTAGTAATTGACATAATTATTTCCTAATTCCAATGAATTACAGCTAATTTATTCACATATATATATTAAGTGCAACTGTTGATAATGCAGCATTTATAGTAGACACAATGACTTAGTATTGTTAATTAACAAAGCAACAACAATAGTAGTACTCCCAACTCAATGTGTACCTCTTATATACCTAACCTAGCAAGTAATACTCTACTCTTGTAGTGTTCATACCAAGCAGGCTCTAGTGTCTAGAGTCTAGATAGTGTGACAGTATATCTATACACTTGTTGGTAATGAGAGAGTGTGATATCCAATGATATGGTAACATAGCTAAGACTAGATGACAAGAGATAACTAGAAATATGATGTAATCTATGAAGAAACTTTATTTCCTATATATCAAAACATCCGTGGTCTTCTAGGTAATACCCTAGTGATATAATATATTATAGAGGTTTTATCAAGCCATATTATGTAATGTTTATTATTTTGTTGTATACAGGAACCTACTATAATACATTGCTTTTGTGTTATTATATTTTTATCAAATAACTACAACAGGGAAAGAAACATAGACGTAGTTGTAATTAAATGTCATAATGTGTCCAATTAATTTATCTTGATCTGATACATCTTAAAATGATATTTTCGGTATTGTTTATATTACCAGGTTTTCTACTATATAACACTTTGTTTATATATAATGAAGCCTTATTGACTGGTGTTATATATATTTTATAATTGTGTTTGATCTGTCCTTAAGGAACATGGGAGTATTCTGTTATAGTAAAGTCAGTTGGAGGAAACCCTTATTAGTTTTGTGCATATAGGGCACTTTGATTGACCAACTTCTATAAAGAGATTGCTATCTATACAGCAGTTTATTATATTATGATATGGTACATTGATCTATTGAATGTGAATTATAGCTACCATAGAAACTTAAATAGACCTCTTTATTGTGTGGTAGATAGTCTAGACTTTAAGTAGGAAGTGGCTGTTTTTAGTTTACAAGTAGTTTGTAGTTGTCATAGTTAGTACCCTCCCCTTGTAGACAGTCTGTCTATGATAAAGGCATACCTTTCCATTATTGTTTTTACCTAGATATATCATATACATTATCTACTTTTAATATAAGCCTATAGCCTTTGATAAAAACATTGATGTGATCTAAAGGAATGTCCAATATATCCTCCTCTTCCTCTATTATATCATTGGATGATGTATGTAGCATAAATGGTGACAGTGAGAAAGAATGATGTAGTTTAAGTAGACACATGTATCTTTTGACAGCACATATTGATTAAGTGCTAGTGTCATGTACTTGTATACATGTTATAATACTGTCTTCAGTTATGACTATGCTAATTTTTATAGTTATAGGGTAAAGTGTGAAATATCTTAAGATGTGTATCTCTGACACTAGATCTAGCAAATGGTTTATAAAAATATACATGTGTTGTTGTAACTTCGCAAACTTTAGAAATATTTGATAGTATTTTTAGGTGACATTCTTTAGCACATTTACATTCTGTACTAAGCAATATTTTGATGATCTGTGTCATTGTAGCTGTATGTGGGAGTGTTTCTCTTTTATGATGATCATATCACTATTATAATAATGCATGATGTATGTTGCTTTGTGATGACCTATCTCTGTGTTGAAGTGTTGATTTCTCATGAAATAATATACAATTGTTAGACATGTATTGTATGTTTTCTTGTATCTTTATAAAAATAACACTTTGGCTCTTATCTTGCTACATAAAGAGTTTATCTCAAGTTTAACTCATGAACATGGTATTATATTGTAATTATTCATCATTAAAGTATTATATTATTATAATATTGTGTTTTCTCTTCTTTAGTGGGTTAAAAGTGTCCATTAAATCATCTCTCACATTAAATTGTCCTAATACTACTGTACAAGTATACCAATGTGGAGATAAAGTTACAATATGATTGATAATTGTCCAGTCACTTACTGATTCTAATATCCACAATTGTATGCAGTTAATTTTATCATACTACAATGAAGTAATCATTCTCTAAAGCAGGTCACTGTGCAATACTCCACGTATCATTAAATGTTTATGGTATAACTATACCCCAGATTTGTCAACTATCAAGTGAAGAGACTTACTATTATGGAAGTAAGTTAATATATAAAATAATATTGTTATTTATCATTATTATACTTAGTATATGACAGCAGTAAAGGACAGGTCCTTGTGAAAGGCTGGCTACAAAGTTTATGATAAATATTTATAATCCTGATGGTAAGTGCCTTATAAACATGAACTATACATATTGCATGTAATTTATAATAACATTATAGTGACTTTCTTTCTATTTATACAGCAATAATATCCACTACACCAATCCCAGCAGAACCATCATCGACTACTTTAATGAACCTTCCTCCTCTACACTAATAATTGAGACAACAACATTTAGTAACAAACAGATTAACTACCAAACTACCTCCTCTTAGACCAACTACTACTAGTACTGATAAACCTACGGAGCCACTGTAAACCAACAGAAAAGCCTACAGAAACCTACAGAGTCACCTAAAGATATACTCGTACAGATCCCAGGGTTACTTTATCAAGTATGTTACTTAATAAATACTTAGTTTATAACAAACACTATCATAAAATATTACTATAAATACTGACTATTACTAGATGATTAAATTAAGTGATTCAATAATTTTTACTGCCTAAACACAAGGTAGCCAATGAATTTTAACTGTGAGTGCTGCAAAAATGAATGGACCTAATCAAATATCAAAGTTCTTCTAGGCTAGCTTGCTTTTTCTATGGTCATACCAATATGAAGTATCTTATTCCTATAATATACATGTACCTGTTATATAGTAGTATGCTATGAGAATAAATAATAATTTTCACCTCACATAGTCTCATATAACACATTATTACTGAAGCTTTACTATATGTTATAAAAAGAACAAATGAATGACAACAATAACACCACAACATATATAATATGTATCGTTGTTTTTAAATAGACTCTAGATCACCATATATGATCCCAAGATGCCTCTCCTAACTGTCTATAGTTATATCCAATAGGATTTACTTAACATGAATAAGGTGTTATTGTCCTCTGATTTAATGATAAAATATATATAGATGTTTAAAGGAGAAGACAGTAATTAACAATTAGATTAATAATTTACAAGGACTTAAAAACACAAACAAGTGCAATGTTATTTAAATTCATATACATCTGATCTATGTAGAAACACTGATTCATTTGTAATCAGTTTACTAGAGGTATTCTAATTTAATAATAATATTATTCATATGTCATAAAAAAGTAAGAACTAAGTTTCTCGTATATTCACTATTATAATTATAAATATAAGACCAGTAGCTATAATTTGTGTAGTGAAGAATTTAAACTAAAGGTTTTTTTCTACCTAACTTCCTTTCTTGATGTTAATTCTGATTGCTGAATCATGACTGCGTCTTTTGCTGATAATAGAGCAAAATTAACTAATATTAAAACTAAAAATTCCCAATGTCAATTGGAACACCAATTATATTCTCTTTCTCCTAGTGGAGTAGCACCAGTAATATCTATAATAAGTAGAGTCAATAAAATGAAGGCTTCAAAACTAAATGTTCTATTGTGTACTTTGGGTGCTAGAATGAATTATCTTATAATCATAAAGTACTTTCCTTTATTCTCACCTGATTTTGTTAGTTTGTCATTGTATTTGGAGTAACAGGTTTAAATTCATGCTCTGTTATATACAAGAAAAATTATAAGTAAGTATATAGAAAAGCAGCTCATTACTAACTTATACCTCATGATTACAAGACATAATATAAAAAAATTTACACATTACAATAGGAAACTGGTTTACTTGCCAAAGCCTACCATCTAGTGCTGAATCTCACAGTCAATTCCATTGGTGGTAAATCTTGTATTTTACAAGATATTTTCCACGTCCGTTTCTTTTGTTAACAGTAACAAGAGTAGGTGAACAGAAGACATATTTGTTGATAAGGTGATACTTAGCTGCTGTGGGTGCACAGAATTTATACACGTCGTTCTTTATACATAACTGTACGTTGTTATGGCAATGGTCAATTTGATGACATTTTATTAATTCGTTGATGTTAATCTATAGATTACCAAACTGAAATATGACTTTTTTTAATAAAGTTTGATTCTATACAAATTATAATGTGATTCTCAGGCATGGCTTATTAATTCTAGTTGACACAATGCTATAGATAGAGATTTACTAGACCAGTGACTTCAACCGAAATGCTCACTTCTGCGATATATCATCACAGCAGCTATCACCTTCTGTGCTGAAAGTCTTGCGCATCCATCAGCTTTAAAATGTAATCCTGCATTTCTCTGTAACTTTAAGCATTAATTTCTAAGATAGGAACATACATAGCTTAACTATGAAAACAATATATTATATAACTATACTTCATTGCTTTTATTTCCCATAGACAATTATTTCCCTATATGGTCTATGAATATACATGCATTTATTATATTGTCACACACTATAGGAGGATACTGATGATCTTTGGTTCAAGAAAGTGATAGACTGTTAGTGTTACGTAAAGATGAGGATGAATGGTGGTATGCTAAACATGAAGATGGAAGGGAAGGATCTATCATTACCATATGTAAAGTTGTAAGTGTTACCCTCCCTAACTTCACTTCACACAGAGTTATTTATTACTGACTGAAACTAGTGTGATGATAGTCACTGTGAACTGATTAATAAGCACATACCATTCATATACAGTATTTAACACATCCATATACCAAATAAAAGCCTACAAATGTATAATTATATATGTATCAGAATGCTAACAAATGTCAACTATAAATAAGATTATAGAAAAGAAACTAGCCATCATGAAAATTAAAATGTACTAACAACAATAAAAAAAAACATTATAATACTTTAGTGTGTATACTCTAATGAAAACACAACTATAATTTTAGACAGCATGTATCAGCAATACATATGCCCTTGTTAGTTAAAGAAGATTGATTGTCTTATTTTATTTAAACATTTAAATTTGTGAATGATTGTCCTTTATTTTAATTTGACTACTTAATTTGTGACATGATGTGTCTTATTTTAATTTGACTACTTAAATTTTATGACATGATTGTCTTATTTTAAATTTGAATAATTAAATTTGTGTCATGATTGTGTGTCATGTAAAGTAAATTTTAATTGCATAAGGACACATTAAAATGACAAGTAGTCATTTGTTTACTGTATTGTTTTGTTCAATATTTGTGGTGCGTCATTTTTTGTCAACAGCAAGGTGTTTACATATAATAGAAGGTAAGTGTTACAATAACCTTGTTGTAAATTCTAACTATATTGATGTAAGTTGTTCATTTGTTTGCTGTATTGTTTTGTTCTAACATTTATGGTACTAGTAAAGTTATACATGTCATTTGAATTGCCTTTACAATAATAGGCAAGTAAGGTGATATGATATTGTAAAATCTAAAAGATATACAATGCAAGTTGTCATTTGTTTACTCTATTGCTTTTCTGTGCATTTATGGTGCTGTTTAATTATTACTTATCATTTATTGGTCTTGCACAATCTCATAGAGGTAAGTGAGATTACTATAGTAGAAACTCGAAGTATATGCAGAATTCAATGTTATTAATTTATTCTCTCTTATTCCTGCCCAAACTTGTGACATGGGAGTATTGGTGAAATGAATGTACATTTACACTATAATAGGCAGGTAAATGCTCATATAATGTTGTTGTGAATTACAAAATTTTAGCATTTACATTGGCTCCTCTTAAGAGAGTATCTTTTTTTACTCCAGACAAATCTCTTTTCTTAGCAGACTCCAATTAGTTTGTCATTCTAATGTAAAAGCAACAAATAATAATAATCTAATTTATTAAACTTAAAAGGTATGCATTTTAAAAAAGTGATTATCAACAACTTGTATTTAAGGTCTATAAAATTAATTAATAAATTGTATTGAAAACTTTTGCATACACTGGGTTAAGAAAAAAATATGATTGAACAGCTGCCAAAACTTCTGACTTATGTGTATATGAGGGGCTAACCACCAACTAGGCTAACATTATTCATTAATTTGCAAGTCATTAGCATATTAAAAAAGCTTGTAACAATAAACTTTGACAGGTATATAGATGATGTTCACAATATGGTCCCGGATATAATTCTCATGTTATGCATTTTACAAAATGATAAAAAGAAACAATAGACAGTTTCTAAAAAAACAATAAATGAAGCAAACAAAGTAAACCAAAACGGAAAGGTTTTGAATTAATTTAACACAAGGTTGCCAGACCTTGTAAATCTGTAAGATATTCCGAGACATTTATTATATTTATTTGAAGAATTCATTGATAGGGTTTATTAACATACTGACTCTTTGATCATGTGTTGGAATTATCACTAGGCATTGCAAGATTTGTACAGACATTCACATTGTGGATACTATAATATGAGAAGAAACTTGTGACATTAGGTATGTTTCTTTTATTAACAACATATTACATAGGATTCACATGATTTTGACTAATCTGTAAATGATATTATTGTCATCTCCATGCTATAATAAAAGTTGAGTTGTATAGAACGAAGTATTGTGACTTAGATAGGCAGTTAAAGGTTGTGGTTTAGATAGTGAATTATAATATTACTATGTCTTGAAAGGATTATAATATTATTGGGATTATAACACATCATATGGGGTTAGAATGGTAGCACAGACAACTACGAATTCGCAACGTGGTTTATATATATGCTTTAGACTTAATGTTGATATACCTTTAAGAATGTAAACAACCAAGTTAGCATAAATGAATTTTACAATATACTTAGTATATTATGTAATATGACAGGTTTTGTATAACTTTATGTTATAGGTGTAATTGTTTTGAGTCTTATTATAGTGAAGTGTCAATAACTTATTATTTTTCCTTTGTATTTCTATTCTATTCTCTGCATGTATTATAGACATGCATTATATTCATTAATATGTTAATGTTTTATGTGATATTGTATGTATGTATTATTGTTTAATAGTCCATCTTGTCCATGAAAGTTATCAAAAGACGATCACAAGAAGATACTTATATGCTAGACAAAAACTAATAGTAATCGTGGGGTGACTAGCAGAAGGTATATCATCATGATACTCCACTCCTTTGATAAGCATCTTTTGTTAATATAAAATTCAAGATTGTTCCTTCGATGTACATGTTATGTCAATTTGATCACTTAATTTTTTGTGATAAGATTGGAACTATAGTGTAAGGCCTGTCTTTGTGCTGGTAGTGGAGATGGTGGTGCTGCAGTGATCCTGTCATTTAGGGAAAATATTCCAATACATTATAGAGATCAGTTTGAAACAGACTTTGTTTATACATGTTTTTGAATGTTAATGTTATATTTTTAAAATTTGAGATGAGACAATATTAATATTGTACATTTTGTAGCACCAATATGCATAGTCCATCACTTTACTTTAAATGATACTCAATCATGTCACAAATTTAAGTAGTTAAATTAAAATAAGACAAGGTCACAAATTTAAGTAGTCAAATAAAAATGAACATCTTATTAATGATGTTAATAGGGAAATTAATATAGTTTCTCAATTAAAGCCAACAAGTAAATAAAAAATAGATTTTATAGAAAAACAATTGTTAGTCTAGTGTACAAGTGTTAATAAAATCTTCTTTAGATTACTATAGTACTAAAATAATGTCAATTACTTCTGTGGTAAAGAAATTTACAAATATTATAAGCCACGAGGAATCATTAATAGGGGCAATTCTACAGCTGTATAAGTGTATTCAGGTAACATCAGAAGGTTGCTTATCAAACCACAACTGTAGAACCTCAGAGATGCTATTCCGCATCTCTATATCGTGTGTTAAAAAATAGACTTGTAGCTCACCATATGTGCTCCAAGGGCCTCTCCTAACTGTCTCCAGTTATATGCAATAGGATTTAGTAGTCAAATAAGGTGTCGTTTGTCCTCTGTATTAATGATTAAAAATAACATATGATGTTTAAAAGGAGAAGACAGTAATAAAAATTAGATTACTAATTTAAACAATAACTTGAAGGACAAAAACAATGCAGTGTCATTTTTTATTCATATAAGTATGATCTATGTAGAAAAACTGATTCATGTAATCAGTTACTAGAAGATATCTTATAATATTATTATTCATATGTCATATTATAGCAAGTACTCTATTCACTATTATAATTGTTAATATAAGACAATAGCTTAGTTTTGTAGTGAGAGAATTTGAAACTAAAGGTTTTTTCTTACCTAACTTTACTTCCTTTGATGTTGATTCTGATGCTGAATAATGACTACATCTTTGCTGAATTAAAAGAGTCAAAATTAAAAAAAACTAAAAAGTTACCAGTGTCAATTGGATCACCAATTACATTCTCTTATCCTACTAGTGGAGTAGACCAGTACTCATCTAATAATAAGTAAAGTCAATAAAAGAAAGGCTTTATTGAATGTTAGTATCATGTACATTTGGGTGTTAGAGTTAATTTATTTTATAATCATAAAGTACTTTCCTTTATTTCTCATCTGATTTTTGTAGTTTTATCATTGTGTTTGGAGTAACAGGTTTTAAATTCATGCTCTGTATACAAAGAAAAAAAATATTATATTAAGCAAGTTATTAGAGAGCAGTCTCATTACTAACTTATACCTCATAATTAGAAGACATGATATAACAATAAACAAAATACAATAGGACAACTTGCTTTACTTACCAAAAACTTACCCTCCATTGCTGAAATCTCATTGGTGGTGAATCTTGTATTGTATGAGTTTCTTTTGTTAATGGTAACAAGAGCTAGGTGAAACAGAAGAAATATTTTATTGTGGCTGATGCTCTAGGTCACAGAGAAAAATGCAGAATTACATTTTAAAGCTGATGGATGATAAGCAAGAAGTTCAGCACAGAAGATGATAGCTGCTATGGTGATAGATTGTAAAAATCTAATTCAGTGAAGTCACCAGTCCAATAAAATCTCCATCCTAACATTGTGTCAACTAGAAGTAATGAGCTATGGGGATCAATGTTGTATTTCAGTTTAGTAAAACTAGGTTAAAATCACGAATAAGGGATATCTTATTGATAGCTGATACTTAGCTGCTTTGGGTGAACAGAGTTTATACGTGTGTTTATAATAATTGTACGTTGTTATGACACGGTCAATTTGACAATAGAATGACATTTTATTAATTGGTGATGTTAATATAGCTTACTAAAGGAAATAGTTAATCAAGCTTACTAATTGAACGTAATATTGAGATGGCGTATTTATATCTTCAAAGGCTTGTGGCTGTGTTCTCCTTGTGACCAGCAGCGAACTGACCTTGGATCTCCAGTGTATGACTCATTATATCTGAGTCTGAAGAGCTCAAGAACATAAATAGCACGTAAGACAATAAACAAAACTTATTTAAAACTGTATGAAACATGTAGCACTAATTTATTTGTAAGATTCTTTGCTGAAGATCTGATTTGTCTTTAGTAATATCAAATGTATTGTAGAGATTTTCACTAGAAGGCTAATAGACATATATTTGTTAAAGTAAGTAGACTATTTTGTATGAAATGCTAACTGCATTTTATGAAACTAGTTGCTAACAGATTAAGACAATGAATGTAATTGAATTATGAATTGGATAATCTTGTTAGTGACAGCTAATAGGCATAGCTTCATCAGTATAATATGGTGACTGTGTAGCGATTGTGTTTTTGTTAAGTCAATACTCACTAGTGGTATGTCTCCTACAGTTTCAATGGCCTATTTATTCATATGTGAACAGTAAAACATTGCCTGGCCATCTTGCTATGAATACATATTATAATCTTGTGAACTGTTTTATATTAATTTTTCATTAATTTAAGTCAATAGTCCTCTTGCCAAGTCATAATGTATGTCATTTTCACTGAAGACTTACTGTTGTTATATATGTTGTTGTCATCCAGGTTGATTTAATTGGATAAATTGTATTTTTTTTACACATATTTGAGGCTTCATTTAATAATGTGTCATATGAGACTATGTGAAGTGAAAAATACTAAACATTATGATCATTTTAAGATGTCAGATATGCCCACAGCATACTACATAGTATATAAACATCAACCAATATATGTAGGACTTACTGAATTTTAAAGGAGCAATCAAACCTTTAGTATTAATAAAAAGCAAATGAAATCTCTACACTATGATTTCATTCATAGGGTTCATTTATGTATATACATGTATATAGTGCTAGAGTTATCGTCATTTATTGTTAAATATGACATTCAGACTTGATATATCATAGTAGTATTGATTATACTACCACCTGTGTAATGTCTACTTGAGATCCTTTCCCTACAAATCAAGTCAGCTCTTGAAGCTTAGAGTATTTTCCTGCTCAGCTGTTGAATACGTTTAGCAGTTAATTAATATTAAGGCTTCTAGTGTCATTAGTAATTGACAAATTTATTTCCTAATCAATGAATTACAGCTAATTTATTCACATAGAGTATATTAAGTGCAAACTGTTGATAATGCAAACATTTATAGTAGACACAAATGACTTAGTAATTGTTAATTAACAAAGCAACAACAATAGGAATATGCCGAACTCAATGTGTACCTCTTATATACCTTAGCTAGACACTGACTTGTAGTGTTCATATAATACTCTACTCTAGAGTGGATGTGTCTATATACCTAGCAGCTCCTAATGAGAGTGTCCAATAGTGTCTAGATACTACTAGTGACAGTATATCCTGTTGGTAATGAGAGAGTGTTTATATCAATGATATGGTAACTATAGCTACTAGTGATATGACAAGAGATAACTAGAAATATGATGTTTAATCTATGAAAAACCTTAAAATTGATCTTCTTATAATAGTATTTCCTGGTATTGTTTATATTACCAGGTTTTCTAGCATTATATAATACTTTTGTTATATACAATGAAGCCTTATTGACTGGTCTTATATATAATATGTTATAATGTGTTGATCTGTCCCATTAAGGAACATGGGAGTATTCTGTTATAGTAAAGTCAGTTGCTCAGGAACCTTATTAAGTTTTGTGCATATGGGCACTTTGATTGACCAACTTCTATAAAGAGATTGTTATCTATACAGCAGTTTATTATATTATGATATGGTACATTGATGTATTGGATGTGAATTATAGCTACCATAGAGACTTAAATAGACCTCTTTATTGTGGTAGATAGTCTAGACTTTAACTAGGAGGTGACTGTTTAGTTTGCAAAGTAGTTTGTAGTTTGTCATAGTTAGTACCCTCCCCTTGTAGACAGTCTGTCTATGATAAAGGCATACCCTTCATTACTGTTTGTTACTAGATATATCATATACATTAGTCTACTTATTAATATAAGCCTATAGCCATTTGATAAAGCATTGATGTGGTCTAAAGGAATGTCCAATATATCCTCCTCTTCCTCTATTATATCATTGGATGATGTATGTAGCATAAATGGTGACAGTGAGAAAGAATGGATGTAGTTTAAGTAGACACATGTAGCTTTTGACAGCAACATATTGATTAAGTGCTAGTGGTACATGTACTTGTATACATGTTATAATACTGTCTTCAGTTATGACTATGCTAATTTTTATAGTTATAGAGTAAAGTGTGAAATATCTTAAGATGTGTATCTCTGACACTAGATCTACCAAACACTTGATAAAATATACATGTGCTGTTGTTTGTCACAAACTTTAGAATATTTGATAGTATTTTTTAAGTGACATACTTTACTCTTATATATGTACATTCTGTACTAAGCATATTTTGATGATCTGTGTCATGTAGCTATATGTGGGAGTGTTTCTCTTAATGATGGATTGTATCACTAGTTCACTACTATAGTATGTATGATGTATTCTATCATGTCTCTGTGATGACCTATCTCTGTGTTGAATTGTTGATTTCTCATGAAATAATATACAATTATTGTACATGTATTGTAATGTTTCTATGTTTCTTGTATCTTTATAAAAATCAAACTTTATTTTGTCTTGCTACATAAAGAGTTTATCTAAGGTCAAATGCATGAACATGACATTATATTGTAATTATTCATCATTAAAGTATTATATTATTATAATATTGTGTTTTCTTCTTTAGTGGGTTAAAAGTGGCCTATTAAATCATCTCTCACATTATATTGTTCAAATACTACTGTACAAGTATACAATGTGGATAAAGTACAATATGATAATTGTCAGTCACTTACTAGTTCTAATATCCAAATTGGTATGTAGTCAATTTATTATAATACAAATGAAGTAATCATTCTTTTAAACAGGTCACTGTGCAAATACTCCACTATCATTAAATGTTCAGAGTGTATCCTATACCAGGATCTGTCAGTTATCAAATCGGAGAGACTTACTATTATGCAAGTAAGTTAATATATTAAATAATATTGTTATTTATATTATTATACTTTAGTATATGATAGCAATAAAGGAACAGGTCCTTGTAAAGCTGGTTACAAGTTTATGATAAATATTTATGATCCTGATGGTAAGTGCCTCTATTAACATGAAACTATACATATTGCATGTAATTTATATACATTATAGTGACTTTCTTTCTATTTATACAGCAATAATATCCACTACACCAATCCCAGAACCATCATCAACTACTTTAATTGAACCTTCCTCCTCTACACTTATAATTGAGACAACAACATTTAGTAACAACAGATTAACTACCCAACTACCTCCTCTTAGACCAACTACTACTAGTACTGATAAACCTACAGAACCACCTAAACCAACAGAAAAGCCTACAGAACCTACAGAGTCACCTAAAGATAATCCTTGTACAGATCCGAGGGTTAATTTATCAAGTATGTTTACTTCATAAATATCTAGTTCATGACATACACTATCATAATATATATACCATATATTACTGACTATTACTAGATGATTAAGTTATATGATTCAATAATTTTTATTCCTAAGCACATAGTAACCAATGAATTTTTATTGTGAGTGCTACAAAAATGAATGGACCTAATAGAATATCAAAGTTCATCTAGGCTAGCTTGCTTTTTCTATGGTCCATACCATATGAAGTATCTTATTCCTACTAATATACATGTACTTGTTTATATAGTAGTATGCTATGGCATAAATAATTTTCACCTCACATAGTCTCATATAACACATTATTACTTGAAGCTTTAATATGTGTTATAAAAGGAACAACTGAATGACAACAATAACACACACAACATTAATTGCTATAATATTAATTAATAATCTAAGGAGCTCTCAAGTTCTAATTATATATACAAGTACAATGTGGAATGTTATTATTATTTTCTCCTTATTAGTTGTAGGTCCTTTTGAGACAATACTTCCTACATTACTATGGTGTTAGAAATGGAGCACAGACACTAAGAATATCAACAATGTTATTTTATATGTACTGCTTTAGCTGTAATGTTGATATTACCATTAAGAAGACTTCTATAACACAACATTATTATATCATTAAAATAATTATATTAATATAATATTATCATATTATTGTAATGTGTGACAGGTTTTGTATAATTTTTTATGTTTATGTGTGTAATTGTTTTTTAGTCTTATAATATTGAAATGTCAATCACTTTATTATTTTTTCTTTGTATTTTTTATTATATTCTCTGCCTGATTATAAACATGCATATATTTCACTTACCATATGTTAATGTTTTATATGGATATTGTATGTATGTATTATTGTTTAATAGTCTATCTTGTCATGAAATTTATCAAAAGATAATCACAAAGAATACTTTATATGATGGATGCACACTAATAAAAACCACTAGTAGTAACCTAGGATGACTAGCTAAAGGTTATTATCACTGCACTCCACTCCTTTGATAAACATCTTTTCCTAATATAGAAAAGTTATTCCTTCAATGTACATGTATATGTCCAATTTGACCATTATTTTTGTGATAAGATTGGAACTGTACTGTGCACCCCTGTCTTTATGCTGATACTGGATACTAAATACCGCAGTGAACAAACCTCTCAATTCTGTCCTTTAGGGAAATATTCCAATTACACAGACTGTAGAGATTTAACATTTTTTCGATCGACCAATATAATAGTGTACATGATACACAATCACGATCGTGTCAAAATTTAAATTAGTTAAATTAAAATAAGACAATCATGTCAAAAAATTTAAGTAGTCAAATAAAAATAAGACAATGATGTTAAGTAGTCTAATTAAAATAAGCCAATTCACTTCTTTAAACTAACACGATCATATTGATTGCTGATTAATCTGTCCACCTTGTAGTTGTTTTTTTTTTATTAGAGTATGCACATAAAATATTATAATATTTTTTTAAAATTGTTATTGATATTTTAAATTTCATGATGACTAGTTTGTCTATAATCTTATATTGTTGACATTTCTGAATATAATTTATTAATAATGGCTTTTATTTGCTACATGGATGCATTAAATAGACATTATCTACTTATAAATGGTCACAGTCTGTGTCTTACTAAAATTACTAGGTGATATAGTACTGTACACTTACTACTGTATGACACTACAAGAACTTATGTTTTATAATGAACTAAGTTCAAATATTGTATTGTATCCGTAGTAATCCTGCTTCATAATAGAATTACTACTACTATTGAAGTAAAACAGCTCATAGCCAGTCACTTTTGATACATGTACTAGGTGACCAGAGAGTTATATGATGAATTAGTCCTGTAGTAGTCAAAACCGTTTGGATTACCCGCAACTAAAGAAAATCTACATACAGTTATGTAAAGGATATGTTGTGCAGTTGGAAAGATGACTATCTTCTCTGTATTACGTTCTGCTCTAGCTTATGTGGTAGCATTTGTCCATTACTACCACTTACAAGAGACAGGTCATTTGGTCATTGAATCAGTGACTGAATGTATTGTATTCTACAGCTATTTACTGTATTTCTGGTTTCTCCACTAAGAGTCAATCTTCAGTCTTCACTTCTAGCTCAATATGTTTTTATCACTTCTATCAATTCATTTGTCCATTCACTACCACTTTCAAACTTTAGAACCAGGTCACTATACCTCTTGAAGCATATGTCAGTGTACGAATAGCATAGTAATAATACATTACTACAGCTATGTAGAACAGATTCTTCCAAAACCATGGAACCACACATTTTCTTTCTGGTCAATCTCCAAAGAGTCCTAATATACTTCCATTTTTTCACTTTACTGTTTAATGTCATGAAGCAGGTTGACTACGTAGGTCACTTGTTATAAATGAAAATGTCATAGTGTTCCTTTGATGTATTTTATAACTCTCTAGACCTTGTAGACTAAGTTATTTTCCAGTTCTTGCCTAACCCAGTGCAGTCTGACTTTGAATACCTCCTAAGAATAGTGGAATGTGAACTGTACATATTTTTAAATTGTACTATAATAAATAGATACCAATCAGGATAATATCACAGTCCAAAAATTTAGAATTTTCCCCCCCCACCAAAAATGTTAGAGCTCTGATCCAACCATGTTGTAAATCAACACAGTACTATTACTTTTCTTGATCAACATTATCAAATATCCAACATTTATACATTGATCACAGGGGAAAATTTTCACTTTAAAAAGTTTTTAGGAAAATGGATGGTTTTACACTAGTTGTAGTCATTTACACTTTTTAAATAAAAATTACCAATTAATTGTAATAGTGTAGTCTGCTTTGAATGGTATTTATACACTCGTTACTAGAATCAATGTAGAAAATACTTGTTTTTCAATGATTAAAGTTTTATTATATAATGGGATTAACTTACACTACTCCCAATGATCTAATATTGGTAAAAGTAAATGTGTACCTATACATTATAGTTTTTAAAGCATTGTAATTATAAAATATTACAATTACAATCCCTCTATAATACAATAATTTATAAAAAGCACACTCATGCAATCCTCTCAATCATTAGATCACTTGTTGTTAAAAGTGATCGTTTATTATTCATTTTTTTTTGAAGAACAAGCATAATATTTATAAACATTACACACTCATAAATTGTTAATATTCCTAAAAATGATAACACTATTAGCTTCCCAATCAATTTTAATGTAATTGTACATAAGTAAGCCCTCTAGTCCATGTACTAAGTTGTCTTATGATTCTCAATCCTTAAAGTTTAACATACCATTTTCTGCCATGTATGAAGATACTATAATATAATCTTCCATTAATGTAGTTGATCTGTAAGGATAGAAATTATAGAGAATATTACATAATTTGAGATATAGCAATGTACTAAGAAAAGTGACAGAACGAACACTGAGAAACATATAACTTTTCTTGTGAAAACATATTTGATAACCAACTTCTTCAGGTGTGTAAATCCATTTCAGGTAACTATAGGGCATACTAGACACTAACTAAGAGTAGTCACTCATAGATCATCCTTATCTACATATAAAATGAGGATCTGGCTATAATAAGCACATGCGGCTGAAAAACTATGACATGGCAATCTGAAATTTAGGATAGCCAATCACAACAACTTCAAGCAACACAAAACACAAGTAAGCAACCTCAAGTCGATTAAATATGTCTGCTTATGTCAGCAAAATCTTCAATTTGCTCAGATTTGCAGGTTTCATCAAGGCTAGTATGAAACATTTAACCAGTTAATAGACAGAGGATTTCAACTCTACTTTGGGTATAAAGTGTAGCATGCAAATATCAGTCAATTGCTTTGTTATTCCACTAAGTTGTGCTAATATGAGATTGTCAAATTTCTTTGCTCACAAGACCAGGGTTGGCATGTATATAGTAATTCAGAAAGTACTTTGTATGATGTTAATTATCATGTAAAATGTAGAATTGCATTTATGATAAAAATATCTATAGTTAGTTTGCTCTACTAAGTCATGATCTTACAGGCTGTATACATATTAGCTCTAATACCAACATACCAGTGCTTGATGATCGAATAGATCTGCTGGTCTTGGCTTACTGGTATACAAGTACACATGTGTCCTAATTGTATATATAGACGAGAAAAAATGTGAGAGACATGAGGTAACGCCATTGTCAAGCAAATTAATATTTGAAATTAAGGCTTTGTTTCAGTTTGACTGAACAATACTACTGCAAACAAGGAACTACTGACAAGGTATTGCCCGGAAGTTTTAATTTTTAAATATTAATTTTAATTAAAAATTATGCGCAATGTGGTTACAACAGAAATCTATAAGTACTTCATTTAAAAACTTTTAAAGACCTCATAAAATGTAAAGATTAGAGTCACACTTTTAAATAATGAAGCATATTAGCCTAGCAAAATTGATATCACCTATATATTTATGATTCAATTAGCTTCATTTTGTCTTAAAAAGTATTATAAAAGAACTAAAACAAATCAGTCAGTAAACATTTTTCTATGAAGCCTTTCTGAAATTTGTTAGAGCTTAGGCTTTCTTGGTTTAAGTACTGGTATATCTTCTTAGCTAGGGAAATGTTCTGAAGACCTGGTCCCTTGATGACATCTATAACTGTCTCCCATGTTACAGAAGTAGCTTGGCCATCAGGAGTATGTTGACCATCTAATTCTATCCATTTCTGGATGACGTGCTCAAGTTTATTTTTGATTAGACACAAGGGAGAATGAGACAATCCGTCAAGGTAATTAGAGAAATCAATCTTAAACCATTACCAATTTCACGCCATTTTGCATCAATAGAAACCAGTTGTTCTAAAACATCATGTTTTGTGGTGTGTTTCACTATTAATTTAGAGAAAGGGATTAGATTATGACAAGACACATACTTTAACTTACATATTTAGGAAGTTCACATTGAAGCTATTTCTTCCTGCTACATGTTCTTGTTTACTACCTATAAACATAATAAGAAAACGTTTATTACAATTTTGTTAGTTTTTTTACATAAATTGTTTGTACTCTAATTAAAAACATTAAATTCTGCTTATTAGTCTTATAATCTTTTTTGTGTTGGCTATAACTACATTGTCTCCATATCAATCTGTCTAATCAAGTAGCTCTCAATGTCATGAAATTTACGTGGTTATTAATGTTTGGTGTACTTTTAAGGTAATGCAGGAAGTATTTGGGCTTGTGGCTATAATTAGTGTATATGATATACAAACATATGAATAGTAGAACTGTTATGCTAAATATCCTAATTTATATGTCTTAAGTCATCATCTTAAGAAGTCTTAAAACCTGTAAACTATTATAGCATGTGCCCTTCTAAACACTAGAATGTGAGTCTAAACAGTGCTAACATTTATCACTAGAATGTAATTCTACTTACAAGGTGGAGCAGCTATGACTATTTTTTGAGTGGAGTGGCATAATGTACGAAACATAGTAATGGGAATTCTTAATAACATTTAAAATAAAAACTACCACTCGAAACTAACAGCTTTGACTGGCTGTTAAATCTTCACATAGGTGGAGTTGTCGTATGAGCAAGTTAATTTTATGTTTCTTTTCATTGATAATAACAGGATGGTAAAGGATAAGGACCTTTTTCATGTGGTAGCTGACAGAGCACTTTCACATCAACTTCCAATTCAGATGGAATGATAAGCTAGTAGGTCAGCACAGCTTGATATAGCTTCTAAAATAGCAGCTTTTAAGGCATGGCAATTGTTTATGTCACCCCCAAAAATGTACTTCAATCATTCAAATTCTTCAATTAATAAAACACTGAGCACAAAGATCTTTAGAGAAGAGATCAATTTGCATGTCGTAATTGTTCTACTTTTCATTAATAATAATTTTGGATTTTTTATTCTCTCCTCTGTTTAGTAAAGCAACAACCACACCCCCACAGAAATAAGCCCTAGAGAGAAATGATAATAACCAAATTGATTTACAGTTTCATCATACCTGTGGTACCACTCCACATTTAAATTGAAGAATCATTGGTTCAATATCACTAGTGGGCAAGTCTTTTTTTATCTTCTCTTTCACCTGGTAAGACAACTGGAATGAAATAACTTGTTGATTAAATAGGTGCAACAATGCGTAGATAGATTAGTAACTTAAGAACTCTTTCTTTGTGAAGAGTGGAGGAGCAAAAGACATAGTTGTAGCAGCTTTCCTAAAGATGAATCTTCTAAAATCAGTTCATCAGACAACAAATCTTACAAGTTAGTGTTGCCAATTCATCCAAACAAAGAATCTTCAAATATTCCTTTTTCGTAGTTGACTTTGAATACCGGGAGGTAGGTAACACTTAAACAAATGAAATACTTATTAAAGCTGAAAGCATGTCAAGAAGATATTGAGGATTAGTGAATATGACTTGATGTAGTACTTGAGGAAATAAAGGACTAAAGACAAAGAGTCCAAGTACTTTAAACTTTTCTGTGACATCATAATTTTCCATACCCAATATTTACCAGTATAGTAACACTCATCTAAAGAGACTATTCCCTTTTGAGATGAGACCTGATCTTTCATCATAATCTCAAATACAAACCATCGTATAGGTACTTGTACCTCTATTTTCATTCATCCTATTCACAATACTTTTCCTTAGCTTTGAGGAAAGTTTCTCACGTTCTTCTCCATCGCATATATTGTTGACAGGTGTGAAATCACTTCATCTGAAATGCTCATTAAAAAAAACTAAGTGTTCACGAAATTCTTTTAACTCAGATACGAGTTGCACATTTTTGTCTTGAATAGGCTCCATCTTCGACTCCTCAGGAATAATACAGGTCAGACCACAGTACCAATAATGAAGATCAACATTTAGCAGCTGCATTGGTAGATTTCGAAGACACAATGGAAACGGACAAAATATTTGATAAGCTGCAAACATTTGTCATACAAAGTTTCACTATTAGAATTACTGAATGGGTTGCCTTTCAGAGAGTAGAGAAATGGAGAGCTTATTCTGATAGCTTGTCTGTCAGTTTTATTGCAATAATATAAGCAGTATTAGAACGAATAAAAGCTTTGACACATCAGTAAAATGTGGTTGACCACCCACTATCAAGAAGATATATCCATGTTGACTTGTAGAGCTCTCCAGACAATTCTCTCTTTGTCCAGTTCCTTTAGAATTTTTCTGAACAAAGCATAGGATTAGGTTGTAATCTCAGATGACTTCTTCTGAACTGAAAGTTTGCTTGTTAATTGTGTAGAGCTGGGCAAATCTTGTACATGCGGCCATGAATTGATTTGTAAAAGACCTTCAGTAATAACTGGTGCTTCCTTGTTCAGTCTATTCATAGCACCTGCTATCATATTTGATAGTCTCTCTGTTGTGACCCTTCTCCATATTGTCCCTTTGTCTTGTCCAATCATTCCTTTCCACAGCTTGAACTGGACGGCTAGCTATACCAGTACTGTGGTGTGTAAAAAACTGGAGGCGCAATTAAAGAAGAAGGGATTTGAAAGAGGTTTTTCCTACTCCAGGTGGCCCCATTAAAATCAATTTATATTATGACAAGGAGGACAAATCCTTCTTTGAGGCTTCGAGGTAAGTATCTCTTGCGAGGAGTCTACAATACAAAAAAATATGTTAAGCTATTACAACAGGTACAATTTTTTTAAAAATAGAACATACAGTATACAAGAGTGTTATTACCTGGTATAGTTAACCAGATTGTAAATATAAGAAATTGTAATTGTGTAATTGTTTCTGGAGCAATTTTAAAAAGCAATATTACAGGTTTATTAACATAGAAGACAGAGTATTTGTCATGTTAAGATTTTGACCAAAAGTCATACTAGTAGTTTGCATGATAAACTAAATTTGTTCATTGTGGTATACAGTATAGTTTCATTTGAAGTTCATATGGCCAGACATACAGGAAATGTATCTGGATTCTGGCCTCTCTCTACAGTTGGCCATATTTTGTAAAAGACTAGAGGTTTTTAAAGAGGCTATTTGCATCTTGAAAAGTACACATTTTGATTTAATGTCAAGTGCTTGCAATAAAGAGTTAATTAAATTCATTGGTTACAATGCGTGTTGGAATGTCTGGTTACAATAAACAAATTGATCTTGTTTGTCACTTTAATATATGCTTTGCTAAAGATCAGTATGTATTACAGTAATATTAGGGTGGTACTAGATGTATGTAGAAATTTAATCCACATTAAAATAATCTTCAATCTTACAATGACATGCCATTAAATGTTCTCCTAGTCTTTCCAGTACACCAGACCACTGACAACCATGTTTACAGTTTAGACATTTGACTGAGAGACGATTGATCTCCTTACAAAATGCTTTATCTGGCATGTACTGAAAAAGAGAAATAACAATAAAATAATAATTCTCTCTCTGGATTAAAAAATTGTCTTACAGGTGGCCCATATTCATTGGTTAGCTCTTCTCCATATGACACATTGGACAAGTTGGTTTAGGACTACATGAGGATGACCAAAATGATTCATTAATAACAATAATTACTATAATATTACTTTTTCTCAAATAACTTTTCGGCACATTCTCGACATAACCTATGTCCACATACCAGCAATTGGACAGCATCACGTTAGAATATACTCACATTCGAACATTGGAGGCATCTCAATATATCTTTGTCATTTTCTAAAGATACAGGAATCCAGTGGAATAGCGGGTTGTCTTAGCAAGGACATGATCTATATAGTATCCGTCAAGAACAAAATTTTGTTATGTCATCATTAATTATTTGTTCAATTCGATCAATCAGGACTGATACGGTATGAATCCAATTTCTGATTGATGATGCAGCCGAACACATCCGTGAATAGCTTGATAATCAAAACATTATGTTGTGTATGTATGATAGATTTCTACTAATTAGTATACATAAACTAATATTATTTTATAAGAGCAAAGTTTGTACTATAAAGATTGAAGTTATGTAATGTAAGCTTATAAAATGTCATCTGAAGTGATACTGTTGTCATATTCTCTTACTATTTCTGTCTTGAGGGAGTCATTGACATGTTCATGCTATTTTTCTGGTGAAGGCAACCTGCTATATGCATCAGATAAATATATTTACATAAAGTAGATATGGGCGTGGTGTATAGCCATGCTATAGTGAAGAAAAACAGAGAGAAATCATCAAACACTAACACAAATACCTTTGATCAGAAAAAATATTGAAGTGATACCTCCAAGTGGTTATTCAGATCACTTGATGAATTACATAACACATAAATATCAGTATTGAACAGACAGTTAAATTAAAGATCATTTCAGGTCTATTTTTATGGTTTAGTGACTACTACATCACGAACAACAATGAGACCTTAAAATGTATAAAGTAAAGTATATACATTAATTATCAGTCATTGGACTACTTGTTTGATGTGGGTGGGTTTTCTGGTACTCAGCAATATAAAATTATTTGTTCATTACAGATCTATTGTGTACACTACATTAATAATCTTTAACGATGTGAACATTTTTATAATTCAATTAGAATGCATTAACAAATGGATGACCCCACTCATTTAATGTGAAGATATGATAAAGGTGAACACAATAGACATGGAGTAAGTTGTTTATTAAAATGTTGCTTCACAACATTTCTTACATATTTCATAGAATAATACGTGATAATAGTAGCAATATGTATAGGTAATGATCACCTTTTTACTTTAATAATTATAATATAACAATCTATAATTTGATTAGGATGATGAAGATGGAAATGAAAACAGCTGTTTTTAATGGTAATTGTTTTAAGTCACTAGAAGAATACCTACAGACACATTAGTACATTACATTATTTCTAATACTAGGACTTTACCTAGGAACTATGTCACAATGTTGTCCTGGTATTACAGCTACAGGATATTTAGATCTGTGTTGAGGTTTTTGAGGTATTATTACTGGGACGAGGAAACTTGTTGAATCTAAAAAACAACAATATAAATTATATATTAATTTGTAGTGCACAGTTAACAACTTTAAAAGCAATAAAACAGGAAAATATCAATAAATAACTTAGCATCTTAATTAATAAAGTAAGAGATGATCAACATATTATATCAGTACAATATTAATATGAACCAGTGTCTACGGTTAAAAAGGATAAGAGAGATGCTCTTTTCCAAGACATACAGTGCTATTTTAATGAAAAACACACATGCCTTCTCAACCATTAGTTACATAAAGTCCACGTTACATTTAAAGTACAAGGTTCAAGAGTTGTGAGTTTTATTATTGAACTTTACACTTTCTTACAAGCCTATAGGAAGATTTCAAAATATGCTTGATCAATCAATACCTCAATTCATAGAGTATTATCACCTACAGTATATTGTCGTTAAATATGTAGGTGTATATATAACATAATAACAATTATAATAGTAGATTTAATAATAGATATAACAATATAAATATCTGTACTGTAATGTACATGATATACTAACCTAGTCTGTTGATCACAATAACTTTGATGATTTTCTTCTTTCAAAACTATGACAGTAGAATTATACAAAAACTGTCTCATTTACCTATCACTTTTAATTTGTTTCAAGCAGCATTATCACAATCACGAGTGGACTTAGAACAAAAGATAATTAGGACAACTAGAATTAACTAGGACAAGAATGCATTACTACCTGACTTTCTGCTAAGGTCTTCATGTCTGCCAATGTGTTATCTACAGCTTGTGGAATTGTCTTTCAGACTGAGCTTCAAAACATATTCCTACAAGAAAAGTCGTAAATTTGAACTACCTTATTAATGTATTCAAAATATGATGTAATGTCAAAGAACAACAAACAATTTGTTTGTGAAACGTTATCAATTTTTTGTCTACATAAATGTGAAAATTGGAGTAATAAAATGAACTGAAACCAATCATTGCAGTCAACAACATTCCAAAGTTTATTCCAAGGTTCTCAGAAAATTTAAAAGGGTACTTAGAGGGGGAGGGGGGATCAATCATAATGTAATAGCGTTTGAGATCGCACGCATAGTCCAAGGAGTCTGTGGTACACTCATAAGCCCAGTAACTAATCTTCAAATTCTGGGAAATGCCAGGATCATCCCCCATCTGCTTGAAAACCCTGCTCAGGATTGTTGTATTATCAATTAATAAAGAGTGAAAACTAAAAACATCAAAAATATTCCAAAAATATAGTCTAAAATATTTGTCATTTGATAATGATAAGTCCAGTAATTAGAACTGACCTTATATTTGTCTGAAAACTCTCTTCAAACATCAACTCAAGAACTTCATCACTAACCAGAGCTACCAGACCTAATATTAACATCACATATAATGACAGTCAATATAGTTAAAAAATAAAACTATAATTTATTATTCAAACATTCGAAAGTGACTTTTTCATAACGTACTAACGTACTAATGTGAAATTAAATACTCTAATAAAGGACAAAACACTTCACTATAATAATAATAATGTATACATGTTCAAAGAAATTGTAAGTCCTATAACATGTAAATTTAGACATTTTAAATCACCTTTAAAAATTAAATTGTACCTAATTACAAGGGACTGACCCATATTACACGGTGTCTCTGTAACAGCTTCAATATCTAAAAGATACTTTTTCTCCTGAAAATCCAATGGACGCCTCTCTAAAATCTACAAGAGAGCACATAAATATTATAAATATTAGAATTTTACCAATAACATCAATAATATTAAAACATTGTCTTGTATGCTATTCACAGAATACAACAATGAACCTCATATCTTGTTTACATGTATTTACCTGGGTAGCGTCTTGCATGCCTCGAATATCAAGAAACTCAGCTACTTGTTCTTGTAACATGTACCAACGACTGTCATTGCTATAACAGGCCATTCATACTCAAATAACATGAATAATAATATTGTACAATGAAATGTTGACATAGTACATTAAATTATAAAAATACAAAGAACATACTTTGATGCAGGAAAGGTCACTTTACTTTGAGATGGGCCCTCTCCATCGCTACCACTATCTTCAAATTCAGGTTTCTTGCGTTTACGACCTCTTCGACTCTAAAATAGGTAATTTTTTAAAAAATCAACAAAATGGTGTAATGGTACAAGATCTTGGCTATACACTTTTGTATTCTGAAATTCTACTTGATAGTATAAGCTAATTAGCTAGTATATAAAAAAGTAGGTTCAGGCAATAAAACATAATTTTACATAACATTGAAATAAAATCTCAATCAATAGATTACCTCAATTACATTACAATAACATTATTAACGTAAATGGATGCTTCTTAAGTGCTAGGGGTATTTGTAAGCCATACGGTTTTGTGTATAGATAATATTAGGGGGGGGGGGATAAGTTTAATACACGACAAAGTATGCACTTCCTGCATACTCAATGAAATGTCTATTATGTATAGAAATTACTTTTAAGAGGATAATGGATTTATATACAAACTGTACAGTAATGTTAATGAACATGAATGCTAAAAATGATGTCAAAGTCATGTGATAAGTGTTTATTAATGAACACTGTTAGATAAGAGGTTTTCTACTAATTTTATCATATAATCATATGTCATTAATAGACACAATCTATCTATTACAAAATTCACATCATTTAATTGAAGTTACTTCTTAATATTGTTTTACAAATCATTATAGCTGTCTTAAAAGGAGTTACAGTTACAATAAAAAATAGCTGTAGTCTAAATAAAAATAAAGCAAATAACATATTCTCTGAAAAGTTTGCTCATTACATTGTCTACCAACAATGTGAATGTGAGCATGTCAAGTGTTAACTTCTGGCCTTGTGATGCAGGGACTCTATATCTTCAGCTCTTATCTATGTGATATAGACTACATCATATACCTAAAACTCTTAGACTAACACATGGTCTGAAGTACAGACTTACTCCTGATGTAGGTTTGTAAGTCGAGTCCTTGGGTTCATTGGTTCAGGGGAAGGAGTATCACGAACTACCCAGGAGAATCAGAGTGGGCGGGGCTTAAAAGGCCAGGAGACTCATCTCGTACTTTATCTGTTAATACCAATAAGTACTTTAACACGATTTTCTAACACTTTCAAACCACTCTTTTCGTTGATGAATTCATTTTTCAGTGTAACAAACCAAAAAGGTATTTTTAACCCGCTATTACAGTAATTTGTGGGCGGTGTGGTCGAAGCTGATTTACACTGGTATAATTATAAGTTGGTTATGAAAGAGCGAACTTCATTTATGTTTGGACCTACTCGTTTTCCAAGTTTGATTCTATATGTATAATATTAATATCTTACCTCTGATAATAAAAAAATTGATAATGTTCCATCATCAAAACTTGGAGTTTCCAGCATAATACGTACAGTCAATGAATGGATATATGTGTGTACTATATACATGTTCTGACCATCTCTTGATTTTAAAATAGTAACAACCTAAACAAGACAATGTCTAGCTTGTTTACCTTCTAATAAGAGTTATTGCTGATATAAAAGATCAATTACTACATAATGTATTTTCTTTTATTTTAATAATAACAAACTACTGCAATTAAAGTTAAGTACCGATGTAAAAATAATAGTAGTCAAATATCTATTTATGAAGAAGACAATAAAGTTTTATCTGATATTTCTCTTATTCGTTAACGACAACCACGAATGCACACCACATAATTATATAGCATGTTATATTAGTAGGTGTGTGCTGAAGAGGTTGGCAATTAGCAAAGCCTGAAATGGCTAGAGGTGATGTGATATTACACAGGTTTTGCAATGAAGGAAAACTGGATAGTATTGAAGTATGTGAAAGTTAATTGATGTATGCTCAATAAATATAATATGAATCTATGAATTAGTAATTAATTATGAGACTGATATGATGTTTATTCATAAACATCTGTAAATATCTGTTAAATTATTTCTCTTTCCTTTGATTAAAACTTATGGTAATGGTTTTCAGAATTGTTTGTTTCTGAGACTATTTTTTGGCTTAGTATATAATTATAATAGTATTATATTGAGTCTAAATTATGAAACTATGATACTTTACTTTAGCTCTTACTTTACTGTTGATAACATTTTTTGTCTATTTAGCTACTATTTTTCTTAATAATTATTTCAAAATAATATTTATTCTACTATAGAGTTATGTACAAACTATTGATGAAGAGACACTTCACAATCAATTAGATAATCGTCGAGGTGTTTTTGGTTATACTCCTCTTCATGAAGCTGTCTCTAGGAACAGATGGAGCGTATTCTTACTTAGTTCACTTAGGAGCTGATATTAACGCTCGTGCTAATGCTGGGTATACTCCTCTTCATTTAGCTGCCAGTGCTGGCCATATTGATTGTGTCAAAGCTCTAGTAGGTTGTGGTGCAGATATCAGTCTTATTGATGAGTATGGAAAGACCCCTAAACAAACAGCTGAACTAAGTTCAAAGAAAGTTATTGTTCGTTTTCTTAAAAGTGAAGGTATGGACGATATCATGATATCTACTATTGGTATGATAACAAATGTCATGAGATTAGTAGGTTATATATATACAGTTAAAGTTTACTTTTTTAGTCTGTCTGGCTTCATGTGAACAATGTTACTATACATTCTATAGATTACATTAGTCTATATGATGTTGCAACAATAGTTAGACATATAGAAACTAAAGACATGTGTCTGCTATTTATAAAGTTTTGACTTTCATATTCAAGATAAACTGTGTTATTAAAATTAGCAGTTTGAATGATTTCCAAGTTATCTTATAATGCATCAATCTGACTGACATGTGTTGTAAGAACTAACACCATCAGAACTTGCTTTCTATTTATCTGCGTGTCATAGGGAATGAATTTGTCAGCCAGAATTCTGTAATATACTTCATGGTTATAGTAACTATATATATATATAATATATATATATATATATATACCAATTGATCTTCTGTCCAATATCCTCTTTCTTCATTTGATCTATCCATTGACTCACCTATACTCACTGACCCTTTTGGGAACAATTTGTTATACACTACATACAATATAAACTTTTCCTTTTATTTAGAAATAATAAAGAGGCTAAAACTGATAGAAAACTCTTTGAAAGTGTTTCATTACGTTCTGTAAATAAACACGAGTTAGAGCCACAATGTTTAGAGAGGGCTCTTATTGCAGCAGTGAAGTGGGTAATCACTCATCAGTGGGTATACTAATTGTCAAGGGAGCTAAGAACATTGATGAAGCTCTAGATATATCCATGGAGATGAATAAACCATATGTTCGTGCTATACTTCTTCTTGTTAAATGTGCTCAAGAAAACGACATTAATTTGCTGTATAGGTTATTTAATATTCCTACAGAATTCATTCATGTAAGTAAAATAAATGATAACATATTTAATTGGTAGTATTTACCAAATAAACATATGTTAATTAGATTCATAGCTTCTTGATTGCTAGGCTATGAAAACACACTGACAGTCACTTACCTTGGCTTTGATTTTTAATAAAGATTTAGATATATTGCCATATCATTAGCATTACTGTGTATTGAAAAACTATTAATTTTACTCATAATTATAGTGAAAACTATTTTTTTCTAGTCAATTTAGCTATCCTATGTATTATTGATAATAAGGTTATGTGTTCAATTGTACTAATATTTTGATCTCATTTTTTGTTATAGCCTCTGACTGATGATGAAAGTTCTATGAAGTTCAGAAAGCTATTAGTAGTGATCGTATTTCAATGGCCGTTCCTATTGAGATTGCTCGTAGGTCTCAAAAAACCCACTTGTTCGTGATGAGCTCCTCCTTCGAACACATGTTGACATTCAAGATGAGATTGTTGACTGGAGTGGATTTCGACTTCTGTATTTAGAGCTGTCATGGATTCGTCGAATTCACTGGGTGAGGATGCTTGGCCTTTCAAGAAATGGGTTTCAAAGCATTCCTACAGAAATTGGCCGCTATCTCAAATATGTAAGTTAACAAGTTAATTTTAAGATTGATAGCTAAAAATATGTGGAGCATTGGAATTATAACAATAGCTTTATAATAAATACATTTTGATAATATGCTATCGTCATAGGTTTTAAAGATTACAAATTTTTGTACCCACAAATATTCCAAAATTAGTAACATAATACAACATCCTGAATAAAAATATATGCACAAATGTATAGATTCAATTGTAGATGACATAGCCAAGCAGAATTTTTTGAGAATGTTTTATAATAATTCTTGTCAATTAGTGCAATTGCTGGAAGTAGGTATGATAACTTTGAAAATTTGGTACAGATTCTAAACCAGACAAATAGACATAGTCCTACTTGCATTATCCTTGAATGTACATTTACTTGCACTAGGTACAAATGTAGTTATAACAAACACTAGTTACATTTATTGCTGTTTCCATTGTTTAGGTTGTCAAACTAGAATTGCAACACAATGAACTTGTTACGTTTCCTAGTTGTCTCCTTGAGCTTCCAAGTTTAAAAGAGTTAAATCTTTCTTGCAATAAACTTAATCGAATCCCCTATGTTTCCAACTGGTCACGTTATTTATCTGTATTAGATCTCTCTGAGAATTTACTTGAAAAACTTGAGCTCCCAAATGATGTGTTTGCTCCATCACTTCACACTTTAAATTTAAGTAGGAAACAACCTTAACAAAATTACCAGCTTGTATTGGTTCTTTTACAAATCTTCATTGCCTCAACATTAGTCATAATCCTTACATTCTTTACTCTTCCACCCGGAGATGGGTGATCTTTCTAATTTAAAGGAACTTAACGTTGATGGTCTGATTGACTTAAGTGATCACCTCTTAAAATTCAAAAGGATACACAAGAATGCATTCAGTATTTAAGAAACAAGCTTTATTCAATGCACAAGCTTTTTCTCGAATGAAGTTAGTAGTGGTTGGAGAAAAGGATAGTGGAAAGACACCACTGGTAGCTAGGCTACAGGGACATTCTGACATTCTCCCACAGTCTACAATTGGTATTGATATAAGTGAGTGGTATTATAGAAGAAAATATCATTTCAGCATTTGGAAATTAGGAGGGGAAATCAACTGTAGAGCTGTACAGCAATGTTTCATGTCTGATAATTCAATGTATCTTGTTGTCTGGAATCTTGCACATTTTGAAAATGCAATCAAAGAAATAGAAGTCTCGTTGAATACTATTGCTACTAAAGCTCTTCAGGCATGTGTACTAATAGTTGGGACAATCATGGATCAAGTAGAGAAACCTATTCTAAATGAGATTCTTCATAAAGTTTCTGAGCTAGCAATGGCCTACCATGACCGTCTTTACATCCCTGAGTCTGGATACTTGCTGTGGGATTGACAGACAGCATTGGTGTCCTGCAAGAGGCTATACTGACACAGGCATTGTCATTCAAGGGAAGAGACAACTCTCCACTAATGGGTCAAGACATCCCACTTGGACCATTTCCAATTAATAAAACTCGTAGAATCTTACAAGAGGATGTGGAAAAAGAATGCCGAGATCCAGTGACGGATGCTAAACAACTTAAGGAATTAGTTATAGATCAAAAGGTACTTGCCATGCATAAGGAATATGTCTTCAACAAAGCAATAGCATTTTTGAACAGAGCAGGTGTTTTACTGCACAGTGAAGACAGGATAAAATCGTCTTAACAACCTCTGCATTGTGGACCCAAGATGGCTATTTAAAGTCATGTCCAGAATTATTGAAAGTAAGGACTTGGCTATTAATGCCATTCTTCAGAAAAAACATCTTTGCTCTTTACTTGAAGATATGAGATTACCATTAGAATATTTTGACGGCTTGCTGGCATTTTTGGATAAATTTGAGATGGTGTTTTCCACTTGCTTGTAGTTGTTGCATGCTTATTCCATCTTTAATGTCAGACAAACGACCAGACAATGCTGATATTTGGTGATAACGAATCGTTACAATTATATAGTAGGTATATTATCTTAGAATGCTCAATGCCTCCAGGACTTTGGGCCCGTTTTATTTCTAAAGCAATGTGTCTTGTAAAGCAGATACGTCTGGCATTGAATTCAATTTTGAAGCATGACAGCACAAATAATTCACATTCTTTTTTTCTACACAAGAACTCGTCTTTCATGGAGGAAGATACTAATAAGTTAGTACCTCAATCAAACTTCGAAATTAAACTTTGGACAAAGGGATTGTATATAAAGAGCCTGGTTTGTTTTTTTTGTGTTGAATCATTAAAATCTATCTCAACACAACAAACAGGCTTTGTCTTTAAAGCTTTACCAACTAAAAATAGTATACAAATACTTTTTCAGCTTCATGATATACTACTTGAAGTCATTACTGAGCGGTTATCCTAGCTTGAACAAAGCCTGGAATACATCAGATATGCAATGCGTGTTCCCTGTTACAAATGTGGTTGTAATTTAGACTCTAGTGATGCTTTCTCTTTCAATATCAATGAGTTTCTGTCTAATATCTCAAACAGCAATTGTTCTTTCATCACTTATGGGCATGATGAAAATCCAAACAAAAATCATCAGGTTTATTTAGTAGACATTATTCCTGACTACCTCTTTCAGGACATGATACTCATCTCTTAAATCAGATGATATCAATTATAGTGATTCGATTATTACAAATGGCACCTTGGAATGGCCTACCAAGGCATTTATAAAAGTAAGAGCATTGTTGTTAAAAAGTACTCAAAGTTTTCATTGGGTGAGTCACGTGCTTTGCGTACTGAGGTAAAAAAAATGTTGGAAAGAGCACATCCTTGTCTTGTGCAGTTGGTAGGCGTATTGAAATGTTCGTGTGTTTGTGATGCTGGTCTTGTTTTTGAGGAAGCTCCTGTAGGTACTCTTGATGACATTATCAAAAAATCAACACCTTTACCACGTTTGGTAATGTTTCGTATTACTGCTCAAATTGCTGCTGCTCTGGGTTTCTTACATAAACAGAGTATTGTGTTTCGTGAACTCACAACTGCTAATGTTCTCATTGGTCTATTAATCCAAATGCACTTTGTCATGCCAAGTTGAAAGGTTCTCACAATGCCATCCATGTTTCCTCTATTGGAACAGTGGGTATTGTTGAAAGTGATATTCGTTTTTAGCACCAGAGATGTACTATGTAGATGACAATGGCATCAGGGGAACCTATAACCATAAGGTGGACATCTTTTCACTGGGAATGCTTCTATACCAGTTAATAGCTTGTCGTTACCCTTATTATGATGTTGACCCTCACAATGTTAGTATTAAAGTCTATCAAGGTGAGCGTCCTAATATTTCTGAAATCCCATTGGCTGCGATAGGATATTATTACTTAGCATACCTCATGGAAGAATGCTGGAAACATGAACTTATGAAAGACCAGAGACTTCAACAGTGATTTCCTTTGTTTCAAATATCACGTTTCAATCATTGATGGTGTCTATTTTGATGATGTCTGTCCTTCTCTACACAAGGTTGTGCTGTGTCTCCATCTGACAATATCAAGACCAATAGTGAAATGTGGATTTGCAGCACCGACCCTGATGGCATAAAGTTAAGTGTTTATGAAATCAATCGAATGGTGAAAATGAGCAAACATTCTCTGAAAGACAAGGTAGTTCAGTGTATGTGTGTATGCGATAACCATGTGTGGATTTGCTCTAAACGTTCTAACACAGACCACGGTATCATTGATATCACAAAAGCAGTCTTACAGGAAATCCATGTAATTCACTCTCTTAAATTTAAAAAATGATTATGTCACTTGTATTACAAGCTCTGAGGATTCTGTCTATGTTGGTACATCACGTGGATATTGCTACATTTTTGACAAAGATATAAAGCTTTTGGTGCAGGAATACAAGCCTATCTATTGTTCTGTCTCTTATGATGCCATTGATGGTATTGTTGTAACTGACAGACATGTCTGGGTCTCGCATACTCGATTCGTGTCCTTTCTCAATTTGTTAACACTCAGATGTGAACATCTGTACAAACGAAACACACAGTATGAATTCTTATATTGGTCAGTTAAGCAAGTCAACATATGAAGATACGAACATCATATGGAGTGCTTGTGTTGGTGGTCAGGTCATTTCTGCATGGATTGCTGAAACGGGAAGTCATTTATATGATATAATGGTCTCAGACGTTTTATTAAGAGAAGACAGTGACAATGTGCACAATACCAGTATACATTTAGAAGATAATTCAGATGGTCACCTTGATAGGAATAAGTTGTGATAAGCTGCATGACCCCTGTCTTAGATACTGTTTGGGTTGGTATGAGCACAGGCCACATTCTTGTCTTCCATGAACAGGAGCTAATGATACATGTACGTCATACCTTCAGCCAGTTAGGTTTTTGATACCAATTGCTTGTCAAGAACTTTGCCAGTTCACAGTTATTAGTAGTGGTGATTATTTTTGCACCACCTCTTCTTGAATATGCAGAGAAACAACTCACATTTATTGGAAAATCTGGTGTGTTAATTCTATGGGAAGCATATTCTGCTACAACTCTTTACCAAATGAAAGCCCTACATCAAAAAGGACCGACTTATCTTGATAATTTCCAGACTGTTGGTGAAATGATAAGGTCATTACAGTTTGACGATGACACTAATATATTGGGAAATATCCCAGGAATGTTAGACAATGAAATACCATCAACAAAAGACTTAGTGACTATACCTAGAGAGTCAAAAGCAGAATCTGCAGAAAGCTTTTCACAGCAAAGACACCTTCAGCTTTATAATGAACATGGATGTTATAAAAATCCATCTTTGTCACAGACACAATTAGAAAAAGAATCAATTAAGAAAAAACTTAAAAAATATCGATAAAGTTGACAGTCAGCAATCCGTAACAGAAGCCTTACCAAATCATAAGACAGTTGATATTGATGTGCAATGAACTAGTCATAATATATAGATATCTTGTCCTTATTGCCCCATACTTTTTGTTGATATAACTAGTGAGCTGAATTGTGTAACGAAGGACACAGTCAAAGTGCTAAGGATGTCCTTTTAATATATTACTTTTATGACTTTACAGAACTTGTAACACAATATTCATTTAATCAGTATTTGTTAATAGATAACATACTTATTTTATATCTAATTCAAAGATGAATTATTTCATAGTTAATGCTTTAGTATTATTCTTAATTTCATATAACTCTGAAAAATAGTCACAGTCTTATATATATAATATATATATGCATTAAGTTGTTATTGGCTAGAGCATAATCAAATAGCATGTATTATGTTATTTGTGTTCAGTATGAAATGCAATTGAATTTGCATGCATGCAATTTCATTACATAAGAACTTCGAAGAAACTGTGGCTTGCATTTGTATTCTATGGCAATGCAAACCGTAATTGCTTTAGTTATATTCAAACTAAAACTGTGTCAAGATAAGCAAACTACTAAGATATTAATTATGATACTTGGTGCTATTCAAACCAATATCTACTTGATCATGTAAAGCAATGAATTCTATAATATGATGAGGAAGATGTACTGATTGATAAGGAATAGATTCCTGCACTATAGATCTTGCTGAGAGACAAGTAAGAGGAGGAGGAGTAGACAAGTAGTCCTCAAGATGAGGGTTATATATATTTTAAAATGAGAAATAGGTCTGCTGACAGCATCATGATGAGCTCCATGAGCAAGGAGCAATAATGTGACTTCTTTAGTTTGAGCCATTTGAAGAGGTCGAAAAACCATCACGTCCAATTTCATTTACAAACATGTGACCACCTGACTCTAGCAATAGGGAAAGAAAACTGACACTCACACTTGGACAAAATAAAGTTATTGCAAGGTCAAGTAAATTTGAATGCAGAGGTGAACCAGCAGGAACTTTGGACATTTCTCTATTACTTCACAGCAAAGAACAGACACATTGATACCTGGTGCTGGATTTTGAAAGAAATTTTCCAGTATCTTTATCAAGGAGGTAAAAGTAGCACTATGATCACCATGGAAGATGGTGTGTACATGTTTATTGGACACATACAGCTCAATACTCAACTATTGACATTCTATTAGATTTCTCATTATCGATGCAAACATGTCATTTCTATGTCAACAGTATATGAACTGATGTTAGGATAGTAGATTAGTCTGCTTAGTACATTACTTTTCAATAGCAGCATACTACAGAAATTATAAGCACATTTAATAAGGTTTTTGAGCTCATCTTGATCACTAGAAATGCCTTCCTGAAGACGTGAAAGAAGCATATCTGTAGCTCGAACCCACAAGGACAAACCTTTTGTATAACAATTAATAGATATCATCCAATGTCCATAAGTAAGCAAACATTTAATAACAGTACTGTCACTATAAACAAGACATCTTTCTCTGACAATGAGGCATTGATAAGCTGGGTTAACCTGTACATGTGTGGAGGTATTGGTACAGTACTTTTCTATGAACTCTTTAACAGAAACAACTTCAGTGAGATTTCCATATTCATCAATAGTACACTAGGAAGTGGTAGCTGTAATTGAGTTCTGAGAGTAAGAGCTCTTTTAAACTGATCTTGACAAGCTGTGATCTTATCGACATATACTGAACTGCTGTAAGCATACTCAAAAAAAACAAATAACTTCACATAGTATTCTTCACATATAGTGCATGCAAAGTTTATTGTTAGAGGCGTCTATGTGGTGCACAGCAGATTATACTCGTTAACCACAAATGTGTGTTGTGCAATAACAGTACTCATAATTAAATAAAAATCAATTATGCTACTACATTGTCCTAGAGGTCATCAGTCTATCTGGGAATTAGATATGGGAAAATTATGACAGGTGTTTACAAAGATTGGGCTAGGTGGTATGTTAACTCATCTAACAATCTACAAGTTGTCAGTAATAGATGCTATCAATTTGACCTGTTAATTGACCTTATCATGTGATGTGTTAAGTGACATGGACAATACAATAGACTTATGGGTATCAAATTATTTAAGATAAGTAATACAGCATACTGGTCTTTAACTGCAAAAACAATAGAAATACTCAGACAACACAAAAATGGTAATAACATTGGAGTTGCAAAAATAATTAAAACAACAATTCAACAGTCAAGGTAAATGTAAATATAAAGTGACAATATATATTACAAAGCGATTTTTCACCAAAAGATTGTCAAGTGACATATTAATTGTTAATGATACATTGTAAAAGATTTTTGATAGTTATATGAACATGACAAAAGTATGATTTCTCTCTCTCTCTTTCTTTCTATATGCTTTAATGAACATAGCTCATTATTGTCTCATGTAATAATGAAATGATAGAAAAGTATTTCATAAATTAGCACATGTTTGACAAAAGTGAACAATATATTAATGTCCAATAGGTTTGAAATTGTCTAAATTTCTTTTAATCCACATTGTCTAACACTTAAATCTCAGACTCACAAATGACAGTGGTCTCATTTCAAAAAAATGATATAATTTTAACGACTACTTTATTTAAATTGAAATTGCATTATTGGTGGTAATTGGTGGTTTCCTTTAGTTGCTTGTTTGACAGTTTCCCTCATCATTTCAGTTTTTCATTTTGTTATAATAATATAGATGTAGTCAAACCCAAGGCTGTGCTACTATAATCATGTAACCATAAACACAGGCCAGTTATACCAAATATTATGCCACCTAATGAAGGAGGAAACAGTAAATGTTCAAACTTCACTGAACCAAAGATAATGTACAAAAGAAGGCAAGTATGTCTGGTATAGGTACAGTATACAGTATATAATACCTCTAACATAATGCTTCACTCTCAGAAACATGACACAATACAAGAACTTTGACATTTAACATCACTGTACTAAATAATATATTTTGAGAAATAACCTATTCTAGGTACTGTATGCAACATTTGAGAGTTATTATTAGAGGCGTCTATGAGGTGTACAGCAGATGGCAAGATAATTCTTTCTGAATAACACTATTAACCATAAATTTGTGTTGTGCAATAACAGTACTCATGATTGGATAAAGATCAATTATGCTACTACATGCTCTAGAGTTTATCAGTCTATCTGTATTTTTTAGACATAGCTATGTGCATGTTTTGAATCAACATGTTGCTTGTTTGGTTAGCACTAAGCAATATACAACATACTGATTAATGTGTATACTGATATAAATAAGAGTTAAGTAAGAACAATCCTACTACCCTTTAATTTGTAAGTTAAAATTATTATTTTTTAACCTATCGTTATGAATGTTGTATGTTAGTATATGATATGATATAAAAATTTTATCAACTCTCTTAAAATATTTTGGGTGATATAGTTATTAACTGTTTATTGTGGTGCATAAAACATATCATTCAAAAAATTATAAGCAATGCAGTTATTCTCAGTATATTATACTCTAGTCTTAAAATTGCTTATTAGGACTTAGTAATGTGACTCAATATAGCATTAACCACATATATTATATAAATAATAATATGTATATAGGACTGAGGGATGGGCATTTTATGACAAGTGTTTACATAGAATGGAATAGATGGTACATCAACTCCTCTAACCATGTACATATTGTCATCAATTGATGCTATAAAATTTGACCTGTAATTGACTTATCATGTGATGTATTAAGTGACACAAACAATACAATAGAATATAGATTAATTTTAATTTTGCAATGAATATTATAAAAGATACATTCATCACTGATATTGTAAAGCAGAGACATGGCACACCTAGTGTAACAAAAAATCAGTAATATACATTAACAAATTATGTTTTCATATTAGACTACATAACATAAATCACTTATGTTACAATATAATCAACTTATATATCAACAATGTAAGAGCTCTGATTACAACAAAACATGCATGCAAAGAAAAAAATTTCTTCCTAATGGCTCTCTGTCCTCCCATTTCTATCTACCCAAAGGAGAATTTAAAGATGTACTTTGTTTAAGGTAAAACTTGAGTAACACCCCACAGACTTATAGCTGTGGTGTTCACTCATCAATTGATCATGCAATGATCTGTCACTTGCAATGGGTGGCTTTCCAAACATTTGCCACAACAAGATTTGTGATATCACTACTTTGTTTGCTCTGCCACAAAGTTGCCACAAAGCCATCCTTTCAGCCACTCAGTAGAGAGACCCTCACTACACTTTCTGCTAACATAAATGATGGTGTTTGTCTTGACATCTGTGCAAAAGACTTCTGCAATGGTTCACAAGATATATTTTTGATGTTAAGGATTTTTATCCAAACGTATCTAGTAATAATTATGCAATGATCTCTTCCACCAAAAAGAGATATGAGCAAGATAAAAAGCATGAGTACGGGCAGTGAGTTAGAGAGGTGGAGCATGGAATATTTATTCCCTGATCCTCACTACCACTGAAGGTATGGGGCAGAAGGCAAGTACATTTTACAAGTGTCTTGCTGACATGATTTATCAGAAACAGAAAACCACCTACTCAATTGTAGTGGGATGACTGAGACGTAGAATATCAGGAAAAAGTTAGTAAATAGCTGACCACAACATGCCTAGATGAAACCCACCAGTGACTTCCAGATAGGTCATATTATAGCTTTACACCAACTCGAACTACTCAAACTATCATCTAGAGCTATATCAAAACAGCTAAAATTACCAAGGAGTATTACAAATGACATAGACATAATTAAAAATGCAAGAGAAATAAGTCAGTAACAAATGAGCCATGACCCTTGTATTGAAGTCTATCAGAGATCATAAACTAACAGAACCTCTTCTGGAAAGAGGAAAATCATGTCATGGCTTCCTAAAGTACAATGAAGAGGAGACTGATAGATACCAGATTAAATGGCAGATTATCAAGAAGGAAGCCACTATTACTGCTGAGACACAAACAACAATGGCTCCAATGGGCAAAAAATCACAGGGACTAGACATGTCATACGTGGAAGAAAGTTGTATCGTCTGATGAGCACAACTTCAATCTCCTCAATATTTATGGTTAAATGTACATATGACATATACTATCAGAAGAATTTGATGAGGACTGTGTACAAGTCATAGTAAAACATGGTTGTGGTAGTGTGATGTTGTGGGGGATTATCACTGGCAATGAAAAGGGCATGTTACCGAGGAACTTATAAAAATTGCCCACAACAACTCTCTTTCAATTACAGGACATACTAATGATCTTTGGAAGAATATACCATCAAAGGAAATACAAAACCTGTGCTTGTTAATGTCATAGAGAATCAAAACTGTTATCAAGGCAAAGGGCGAGCACACTAAGTACTAGACATCTTTAGTTACAATAAACATCATCCCTAGTTTAAACACAGACATTACTTACCATGCGGTTTCTCCACCCTTCTTATGTGACTTAACTGACTCCATACCACTCCCTGTGACATGTTATGTATCCTCTTCAAAAATTCACACACACATATAAATATAATGAAAACTTCAACGCCGCGGGGTGGAACACTTGATTGTCTCTCTTATTAACTATGATATGCTCTTAGCATCAATAAACTTAAAAAGGTGTTTAAATAACTATAACTAAATACTTTAAGTTAAAGTTATGTACTTTAAGTCACACATAAGTAACCAGGAAGTCAGGAACCCATAGTTTCACAAAAGAGGAAGGAGCAGTATATAATGGCTATTGAATTTCCTTACTGAAAATTTGTTTTGTTTCAAGACTTTTGTATAATTTGGAGTGGTACATCTACAATACCCAATCTTCACTATCAACAGTGGAACGCTGCTTAATATAATAATAAGTCCTGTATTTATTAACAGAGTCAAAAGACAACAAAAACTGCCATCTAACAAGTGATACATATTATTTTATTATGTTGATATATCTTTAACAAAATAGTCTTTGAAAAGAACAAGTGATAAAACTACAAACACACCGTACAATGCTGTTTATTTCATGCAGTATCATAAGTCCACACCAGCTTCAAATGGCTGATACAGCAATTAATATTGATTAAATATTAATATTAGAGAAGTAAATTGATAGCCACAACATAAATTAACTTATATACTCAAAACCCAAACAACATAATAATACCACCTACCACAACTGATTGTATTACAATATCATAATATATGATGTACCTTGTAAGATCCACTGATTAATATCTACAAAATTGAAAGTTTAATGACAAGGAGCAACCCCTATCATTTGTGATGTAAGAAATAAAAATAATGATTACTTTTTGGGACTGATAATTAGCCGTTTGGGGACTGAGCATCCACAGAATATACCCATGACAGCAATAGTATAAGTAGATGGAGCTGGACTGGCATTTTGATATCATAAATGTCTAACATAGCAGCTGTCTGAAAGGCATCAATGGGCTTAGCTATAGATAAATCTGTTTTAAAGTCTCCATGGTTTTAACAACTTCAAATTACTGATTATACAAACTGGCTGCTCCTAAAGTTTGATGTTTTTGATCTTGTGACTTATCAGTAGATTTTTTCTATAAGATCAGAATGATGTGTATTCTAAATGATTCTTATTTATTTATATATCCTTAGTGCGATGTTGAAATACAGAGTTTTGTTATTTAAATCATGTAATATATATTTTATGCACTTTTTTACAATCACACATTAAAAAATCTTCTGTATTTAGAACATCTTAATACTAATACATGTAATGGAAGCAAAAATTTAACAATCTTGACAGGCTAGTTTAACATTAGTTTAATGGAATATTTATTAAATAACAAATGTGGCAGTACATTGTTAACAAAATATAATGCACTTTTAACAGATTCCACACTTAAGTGCTAATATTAATCCAAAATAACATAATTAAAAGGAATCATTGTTTTAATGCTTACATATTTAGCAATTTTTCTTTTTAATCACTTTTACTCAGTTCAACAGTAATGCAATTTTATAAATGCTCTGCGATATTAACAGATTTAATGTACATGTAATACTTTTGTAATTTAATGTTAATGCAATAACCAATTTCAATTTTGAAGACAATTTTAATATAATTTTGATGCAATTATATTAACACATTGTTAACAAAATGTTACATAAATCTCAATGCATTTTTAAAATAATCTTAATACGATTTGAATGAACATTTTAGCACAATTTTAATGTAATCTTGACAAAACTTTAACAGAATGTTAACGCAATTTTAACACAATATTAATGCAATTTTATGCAACACAATTTAACACAAAACAATCTTAACAAAATTTTAATGCAATTTTAACACAATCTTAACACAGTTTTAATGCAATTTTAACACAATTTTAATAAAAAATTAATGCAATTTTAGCACAATTTTAACACAATGTTAATGCAGTTTTAACACAATTTTAACACAATTTTAATGTTATGTTACACAGTTTTAATACATTTAACACAATACAATTTTAATGCATTCTTAATACAACTTTAAACACAATTTTAACGCAATCTTAACACAATTTTAATGCAATTTTAACACAATTTTAATATAATTTCAATGTAATATTAACTGGATTATAGCACAATCTTAATGCATTCTTAATAATGCAATTTAACACAATATTAATGTAATTTTAGCACAATTTTAATATAATTTTAATGGAATTTTAAACACAATTTCAATGCAATTTTTAACAACTTAATTTTTAACACAATCTTAACACAATTTTAATGCAATAAAATTTTAATGTAAACTAAACACCATTTTTATGAAATTTTAAAAAATTTTAACACAATTTTAATGTAAAATTAACAATACAATTTTAATAAAATTTTTACTGCATTCTTAATATAAACTTTAACACAATATTAACCCAAATTTAACCCAATTTTAACATGATCTTAACACTATAGTTTTAATATAATTTTAATTGAATTTTAACACAATCTTAACACAATTTTAACACAATTTTTAATGCAATTTGCTACCACACAATTTTTTTATTCAATTTTAATGGAATTTTATCTCCTGTAATTTAGATCAATGCAATTTTTATTTACCTCACTTGTAACACAATCTTAACACAATTTTCATGATGCTTTAAAACATAAACAATTCCATTTTTTATGAAGCTTTTAAAAAAAAATATATTAATACAAAACTTTTAATGTAATAGTCCACAGGATTTTAACAAAGTTTACTGCATTCTAGTAATATACTATGGTTTGCTGAACACAATATTAACCCATATTCATGGAATACTCCCACATGATCTTAACACTATTGTAAACATAATTAATTTGCAAATCCTTTCAAACACTGAGTGTGCTGAATGTTTCCATCCATACAAAAAAACTGTACATGCCTACTGCAACTTACAGTTGAAACTTTCAAGTTACCTACAGATAAACAATTTTTGGCTAATTTCCTTCAAACAGTTCACACTTTCACTGGTTTCAAACTTGGTAGCTGTCAAATGTTTCAGTTCACCTATTGCCGTCTGATTATGTTCAAAAGTTATGTTTCATTGACTATAACAATTTAGGACAACTAACAGAGCACCAAATCAAGGTAAGTGTATGTTAAGTGTATTGACCCCTTTATAGTTTATGGTCTAAGAAACTGATTTATGTCCTTAGCACTGAGTGTGCTGATGTTGACATTCATACAGTACATTCCACTTGCAACTTAAGTTGAACTTTCAAGTTAATTTGAGGAATTTGATGTTTACTATAAATTCTTTTGGCTGTTAACACAACTTGCAAGGAGATTTAAAGAACATTTTTGTTGTGACTGTTCAAAGCTAAGCATGTCATTGATTGTTTAGCTATTGAAATAAGCTGTTTTCATTTTAAAAATACTACCTAAGACAATAGGTTTGGCTATGAATTTCTCATTTACAAAAACAAAGTCTTGTTTTCAGTATAGAACAAGCAATTTTTGTAGATGTCTTGTGGTAATAACTCAGTTGCAAGAAACTTATAACACACAATCTTTTAGGGTGTGGCTGATACAAAATTATTGACGAGTTTCAAATTAGGAACAGTTTGCATCATACAACTTTGTATACCATATATTGGTTAAATCAATCAATCAGTTTCTACAATGTATACCACTTGCCATGGCTTTAATTTTTAACACCATCTTTATTTGCATTTAGTATAGCTATGATTATCCTTTTATTTAGTAATTTATAATAAAGTGTCAGTATGGCCATTAAAAGTACTCAATATAATTCAGCTTCTATTGCTGCAGCAAGGGGTCAGTGTTTTTGGCCTTTATCATCAATTAGCAGTTTAACTATTAATAATGTATATTTAATTTAATTACACTCTCTTTCTCTCTCAAAGTATTTAATAGTACTGTGTTTATGAATTAAACAACATAAAGTAATGTACTTCAGTGCTTTTCATAGTCATAAATCATTGATTCAATTGTCAACTGTAGAGTAAATCTCATTGTAATCTTCTTGTTGCTGACTTCTTTGGTTTATAGCTGGTTGAAATACAGCTTTGATCTGGGAGTATTGATTATTTGTAGTCATGGGAAGTATATGATGGCTGATCTCAATAGAGTATTATATGTAGAATCATTTGGTAGTATATCCACTTCAATAATAGGTTTGGATTCCCTTGGATGGTCACTTGTATCTTGCATTTCATAACAGTTTTCAAATCTGTTAATGTTTTCTTCACCATTTTTATCAACTGGATACTTTTCTCTTCCAGTTTGTTCAGCAGAGCTATATAGGTCATTATTCAAAGTACGTGAAAAAGCATCTTTATTATGAAAAGTAGTAACATCCTGATAATTTGGATTGCTAAGAATGATGTCACTTGATGCAGCTTCCCTTTAGGAATTGAGAGTACGTATACAAAAATACTCATAGCTTACTATTGTTATAATCTTGTAGTTTTATTTTCGTTTTCTTAAGAGTGAAAAAGACACAGACTATTATAATGCATATTGTAATAACCACAACTGCTCCAAGTACAAATCCTATGAACCCTCCTATAATAGATGACATTTTACAGTCCATCTCTTTAACATTAGGCATAACATTTACAGTTTCTCTGATCTGAACTGTTGTTGTCAATAATATTAGTGAAGAGACTAGAGTTTCTTTTATAGTTTTGTGAGTAGTGCATGGAGTTGCTTGTATTTGGCTTTAATATATATTACTTGTCAATAATATTAGTGAAGAGACTGGAGTTTCTTTTATAGTTTCTTGAATAGTGGATGGAGTTGCTTGTATTTTTAACATAGCAGCTGTCTGAAAGGCATCAATGGGCTTAGCTATAGATAAATCTGTTTAAAGTCTCCATGGTTTTAACAACTTCAAATTACTGATTATACAAACTGGCTGCTCCTAAAGTTTGATGTTTTTGATCTTGTGACTTATCAGTAGATCTTTTCTATAAGGTCAGAATGATGTGTATTCTAAATGATGCTTATTTATATATCTTTAGTGCAATGTTGAAACTACAGAGTTTTGTTATTTAAATCATGTTATGTAATGGACTCACAATCACACATTAAAAAACTCTGTACATAGAACATGTACTATCATGTAATGGAATAAACAACGCAGGCTAGTTTGCCATTAGTTTAATGGAATTATTTATTAAATATAAATGTGGCAGTACATTGTAACAATAAACTTTGTGATTCCATACTTAAGTCTAATATTAATCCCAAATACTTAATGTCATTGTACTGCTTACATTTTAACCTTCTTCAGAATCACTTCTCTTCAAAGTAATAATTTTATAAATGCTCTGGCATATCAGATGTAATGTACATGTTACTTTTGTAATTTTACTGATAATAATTTCAATTTTGAAGACTGTAAAGATATTTTGATGCAATTATTAAACATTGGTGAAAAAAATGTTACATAATCTCAATGCTTTTTTAAAATAATCTTAATACGATTTGAATGCAATTTTAGCTCAATTTTATTGTAATCTTGACACAACTTTAACAGAATGTTAACGCAATTTTAACACAATATTAATGCAATTTTCAACACAATTTTAACAAACTCTTAACAAAATTTTAATGCAATTTTAACAGAATCTTAACACAGTTTTAATGCAATTTTAACACAATTTAATAATAAAAAATTAGCACATGCAATGTTTAGCACAATTTTAACACAATTTTAATGCAATGTTATGTTAACGCGATTTTAACACAATTTTAATGCATTCTTAACAACAATTTTAACGCACAATTTTAATACAATTTTAATGTTATGTTAACGCGATTTTAACACAATTTTAATGCATTCTTAATACAACTTTAACACAAAGTTAACGCAATCTTAACACAATTTTAATGCAATTTTAACACAATTTTAATATAATTTTAATGTAATATTAACTGGATTATAGCACAATCTTAATGCATTCTTAATACAACTTTAACACAATATTAATGTAATTTTAGCACAATTTTAATATAATTTTTAATGGAATTTTATTTTACAATTTCAATGCAATTTTAACTTAATTTTTACACAATCTTAACACAATTTTAATAAAATTTTACTGCATTCTTAATATAACTTTAACTTAATTTTAACAATACTAACCCAATTTTGAACATGATCTTAAACACTATTGTAATATAATTTTAATAAAATTTTAACACATTTTTAATACAAATTTAATTTAATATTAACATGATTTTAACAGATTTTTAATGCAATTTTAATGCCCACTGATTAATATAAATTATTTTTATTTTTATTTTGATTAACTGACAAGCAATTTACACTTTCCTGTAGTAAAGCTTTAGATTGATTAGTAATACTTTATAGATCACCTCACTTGTCACAAAGATTGCATGGTACATTAATGAAGAAATAGTCATGAAGCTTTAAAACATCTTATGCAATTCCTGTTGAGGATTGAGTTTACATGGAGCTTTACAAAATACTTGTACACTAAAACTTGTACAACAATGAGGTATATTAATGTCATTGACACTTTTGTTGTTACAGTCCACTGTATTATCTGAGGGTACAAAACCAATAATGCTATAAGTATACATAGTATATATATATAGTAATTCTGAAAGTACAATTCAGTGTTACTATATTTAGAGTCATATTCATGGAATACTCCCACAAGTACATCACATTAGCAACAGATTTCACAACAGTTAACTTGAGTCTTGCAAATGAACTTTCAACTCCCCAACATTTCATGACTTGTTTAATCATTTCCATATGTAATTCACACAAAAAACTGTCTCACACTAAAATTCTCTTGTACATTCTTCTACTCTACTAAAGTTCAAGGTAGACTGCTAGCCCAAGCTGATCAGTCTACAGAACAATCAGGTGTACAACCTTAAAAGGTTTGAAAGGTAAATAGAAACAGATATACAATTTTGACTAATTTCCTTCAAACAGTTCACACTTTCACTGGTTTCAAACTTGGTAGCTGTCAAATGTTTCAGTTCACCTATTGCCGTCTGATTATGTTCAAAGTTTATGTTTCATTGACTATATATAACAATTTAGTACAACTAACAGAGTACCAAATCAAGGTAAGTGTATGTTAAGTGTATTGACCCCTTTATAGTTTATGGTCTAAGAAACTGATTTTATGTCCTTAGCACTGAGTGTGCTGATGTTGACATTCATACAGTACATTCCACTTGCAACTTAAGTTGAACTTTCAAGTTAATTTGAGGAATTTGATGTTTACTATAAATTCTTTTGGCTGTTAACACAACTTGCAAGGAGATTTAAAGAACATTTTTGTTGTGACTGTTCAAAGCTAAGCATGTCATTGATTGTTTAGCTATTGAAATAAGCTGTTTTCATTTTAAAAAATACTACCTAAGACAATAGGTTTGGCTATGAAATTCTCATTTACGAAACAAAGTCTGTTTTTCAGTATAGGACATGCAATTTTTGTAGATGTCTTGTGGTAATAACTCAGTTGCAAGAAACTTATAACACATAATCCTTTAGGGTGTGGCTGATACAAAATTATTGACGAGTTTCAAATTAGGAACAGTTTGCATCATACAACTTTCTATACCATATATTGGTTAAATCAATCAATCAGTTTCTACAATGTATACCACTTGCCATGGCTTTAATTTTTAACACCATCTTTATTTGCATTTAGTATAGCTATGATTATCCTTTTTTAGTAATTTATAATAAAGTGTCAGTATGGCCATTAAAAGTACTCAATATAATTCAGCTTCTATTGCTGCAGCAAGGGGTCAGTGCTTTTAGGCCTTTATCATCAATTAGCAATTTACTATTAATAATGTATATTTAATTTAATTACACTCTCTTTCTCTCTCAAAAGTTATTTAATAGTACTGTGTTTATGAATATAACAACATAAAGTACTGTACTTCAGTGCTTTTCATTGCTTCAATTGTCAACTGTAGAGTAAATCTCATTGTAATCTTCTTGTTGCTGACTTGTTTGGTTTATAGCTGGTTGAAATACAGCTTTGATCTGGGAGTATTGATCACTTGTATGCATGGGAAGTGAATGATTGGCTGATCTCAATAAAGTATTATATGTAGAATCATTTGTAGTATATCCACTTCAATAATAGGTTTGGATTCCGTTGGATGGTCACTGGTATCTTGCATTTCATAACAGTTTTCAAATCTGTTAATGTTTTCTTCACCATTTTTATCAACTGGATACTTTTCTCTTCCAGTTTGTTCAGCAGAGCTATATAGGTCATTATTCAAAGTACGTGAACAAGCATCTTTATTATGAAAAGTAGTAACATCCTGATAATTTGGATTGCTAAGAATGATGTCACTTGATGCAGCTTCCCTTTAGTGAATTGAGAGTTACGTATACAAAAATACTCATAGCTTACTTATTGTTATAATCTTGTAGTTTTATTTTCGTTTTCTTAAGAGTGAAAAAGACACAGACTATTATAATGCATATTGTAATAACCACAACTGCTCCAAGTACAAATCCTATGAACCATCCTATAATAGATGACATTTTACAGTCCATCTCTTTAACATTAGGCATAACATTTACAGTTTCTCTGATCTGAACTGTTGTTGTCAATAATATTAGTGAAGAGACTAGAGTTTCTTTTATAGTTTTGTGAGTAGTGCATGGAGTTGCTTGTATTTGGCTTTAATATATATTACTTGTCAATAATATTAGTGAAGAGGCTGGAGTTTCTTTTATAGTTTCTTGAATAGTGGATGGAGTTGCTTGTATTTTTAACATAGCAGCTGTCTGAAAGGCATCAATGGGCTTAGCTATAGATAAATCTGTTTAAAGTCTCCATGGTTTTAACAACTTCAAATTACTGATTATACAAACTGGCTGCTCCTAAAGTTTGATGTTTTTGATCTTGTGACTTATCAGTAGATTTTTTTCTATAAGGTCAGAATGATGTGTATTCTAAATGATGCTTATTTATTTATATATCTTAGTGCGATGTTGAAACTACAGAGTTTTGTTATTTAAATCATGTTATGTAATGGACTCACAATCACACATTAAAAAACTCTGTACATAGAACATGTACTATCATGTAATGGAATAAACAACGCAGGCTAGTTTCCCATTAGTTTAATGGAATTATTTATTAAATATAAATGTGGCAGTACATTGTAACAATAAACTTTGTGATTCCATACTTAAGTCTAATATTAATCCCAAAATACTTAATGTCATTGTACTGCTTACATTTTAACCTTCTTCAGAATCACTTCTCTTCAAAGTAATAATTTTATAAATGCTCCGGCATATCAGATGTAATGTACATGTTACTTTTGTAATTTTACTGATAATAATTTCAATTTTGAAGACTGTAAAGATATTTTGATGCAATTATTAAACATTGTTAACAAAATGTTACATAATCTCAATGCATTTTTAAAATAATCTTAATACGATTTGAATGCAATTTTAGCACAATTTTAATGTAATCTTGTCACAACTTTAACAGAATGTTAACGCAATTTTAACACAATATTAATGCAATTTTCAACACAATTTTAACACACTCTTAACAAAATTTTAATGCAATTTTAACGAATCTTAACACAGTTTTAATGCAATTTTAACACAATTTTAATAAAAAATTAATGCAATTTTAGCACAATTTTAACACAATGTTAATGCAGTTTTAACACAATTTTAACACAATTTTAATACAATTTTAATGTTATGTTAACGCGATTTTAACACAATTTTAATGCATTCTTAATACAACTTTAACACAAAGTTAACGCAATCTTAACACAATTTTAATGCAATTATAACACAATTTTAATATAATTTCAATGTAATATTAACTGGATTATAGCACAATCTTAATGCATTCTTAATACAACTTTAACACAATATTAATGTAATTTTAGCACAATTTTAATATAATTTTAATGGAATTTTATTACAATTTCAATGCAATTTTAACTTAATTTTTACACAATCTTAACACAATTTTAATAAAATTTTAATGTAGACTAAACACCATTTTTATGAAATTTTAAGAAAATTTTAACACAATTTTAATGTAATATTAACAGGATTTTAATAAAATTTTACTGCATTCTTAATATAACTTTAACACAATATTAACCCAAATTTAACCCAATTTTAACATGATCTTAACACAATTGTAATATAATTTAATGAATTTTAACACAATCTTAACACAATTTTAACACAGTTTTATTGCAATTTTAACACAATCTTTAACACAATTTTAACACAGTTTTAATGCAATTTTAACACAATTTTAATACAATTTTAATGGAATTATATTAAAATTTCAATGCAATTTTAACTTAATTTTAACACAATCTTAACACAATTTTAATGAAATTTTAATGCAAATTAAACACCATTTTTTATGAAATTTTAAAAAAAATTTAACACAATTTTAATGTAATATGACAGGATTTTAACACAATTTTACTGCTTTCTTAATATAACTTTAACACAATATTAACCCAATTTTAACATGATCTTAACACTATTGTAATATAATTTTAATGGAATTTTAACACAATTTTAATAGAAATTTAATTTAATATTAACATGATTTTAACAGATTTTTAATGCAATTTTAATGCCCACTGATTAATATAAATTATTTTTATTTTGATTAACTGACAAGCAATTTACACTTTCCTGTAGTAAAGCTTTAGAATGATTAGTAATACTTTATAGATCACCTCACTTGTCACAATGATTGCATGGTACATTAATGAAGAAATAGTCATGAAGCTTTAAAACATCTTATGCAATTCCTGTTGAGGATTGAGTTTACATGGAGCTTTATATACAAAATACTTGTACAACAATGAGGTATATTAATGTCATTGACACTTTTGTTGTTACAGTCCACTGTATTAAGTAAATGTGATAGCCACAACATAAATTAAATCATATACCCAAAACCCAAACTACATAATAATACCACCTACACAACTGATTGTATTACAGATATCATAATATATGATGTACTGATTAATATCCACAGATTAATATCCACAAAATTGAAAGTTTAATGACAAGGAGCAACCTCTATCATTTGTGATGTAAGAAATAAAAACTAATGATTACTTTTGTAATTAGCCATTTCAGGACTGAGCATCCACAGAATATACCCATGACAGCAATAGTATAAGTAGATGGAGCTGGACTGGCATTTTGCTATCATAAATGTCTAACATAGCAGCTGTCTTAAAGACATCAATGGGCTTAGCTATAGATAAATCTGTTTAAAGTCTCCGTGGTTTTAACAACTTCAAATTACTGACTATACAAACTGGCTGCTCCTAAAGTTTGATGTTTTGATCATGTGACTTATCAGTAGATTTCTATTAGATCAGAATGATGTGTGTTCTAAATGATTCTTATTTATTTATATATGTTAGTGCGACGATGAAACTACAAAGTTTTGTCATTTAAATCATATTATATAATAATATATTTGAATGCAATTTTTAAAACATTGTTAACAAAATGTTAACATAATCTTAATGAAATTTTAAAAATCTTAATACAATTTTAATGCAATTTTAGCACAATTTTAACGTAATCTTGACACAACTTTAACACAATGTTAACGCATTTTTAATGCAATATTAATACAATTTTCAACACAATTTCAACACAGTCTTAACAAAAATTTTAATTCAATATAACAGAATCTTAACAAATTTAATGCAATTTTAAGACAAATTTAACATAATTTTAAAGGAATTTTAACTCAGTTTTAATGAAATTTTAACATTATTTAAAGCAATTTAATACAATTTTAATGCAATTTTAACACAGTTTTAATGCAATTTTAACACAATTTTAATGCAATTTTAGCACAATGTTAACACAGTTTTAACACAATTTTAAAAACAATTTTAATGCAATTTTAACATAATTTTAGCAAAAATTTTAACACAATGTTAACACAGTTTTAACACAATTTTAATACAATTTTAATGCAATTCTAACACAGTTTTAGTACAATTTTAACACAATTTTAACGCTAGTTTAATACAATTTTAATGTAATGTTAATGCAATTTTAACACAATGTTAACACAGTTTTAACACAATTTTAATACAATTTTAATGCAATTTTAACATAATTTTAGCAAAATTTTAACACAGTTTTTAACACAATTTTAATACAATTTTAATGCAATTCTAACACAGTTTTAGTACAATTTTAACACAATTTTAACACAGTTTTAATGCAATTTTAACACAATTTTAACGCTAGTTTAATACAATTTTAATGTAATGTTAATGCAATTTTAACACAATGTTAATACAGTTTTAACACAATTTTAATACAATTTTGATGCAATTTTAACACAGTTATAGTACAATTTTATTGCACTTTTAACACAGTTTTAATGCAAATTTAACACAATTTTAATACAATTTTAATGCAATAATTCTAACACACTTTTAGTAAAATTTTAATGCAATTTTAACACAGTTTTAATGCAATTTTAACACAATTTTAATGCTAGTTTAATACAATTTTAATGTAATGTTAATGCAATTTTGACACAATGTTAACACAGTTTTAACACAATTTTAATACAATTTTAATGCAATTTTAGCACAATGTTAACACAGTTTTAACACAATTTTAATACAATTTTAATGCGATTTTAACATAATTTTAGCAAAATTTTAACACATGTTAACACAGTTTTAACACAATTTTAATACAATTTTAATGCAATTCTAACACAGTTTTAGTACAATTTTAACACAATTTAACACAGTTTTAATGCAATTTTAACACAATTTTAACGCTAGTTTAATACAATTTTAATGTAATGTTAATGCAATTTTAACACAATGTTAATACAGTTTTAACTCAATTTTAATACAATTTTGATGCAATTTTAACACAGTTATAGTACAATTTAAATGCAATTTTAACACAGTTTTAATGCAAATTTAACATAATTTTAACGCAAGTTTAATACAATTTTAATGTAATGTTATTGCAACTTTAACACAATTTTAACGCTAGTTTTAACTTAATTTTAGCACAATTTTAATACAATGTTAACGTAGTTTTAACACAATTTTAATACAATTTTAATACATTTTAACACAGTTTTAATGTAATTTTAACACAAGTTAATACAATTTTAATGTAACGTTAACGCGATTTTAACACAATTTTAATGCAATATTAATCCAATTTTAACACAATTTTAATTCATTCTGAATACAACTTTAACACAATGCTAACGTAATCTTAACACAATTTAAAACACAATTTTAATGCAATTTTAACACAATTTTAATACAATTTTAATGTAATATTAACTGGATTTAACACAATCTTAATGCATTCTTAATACAACTTTAACACAATATTAATGCAATTTTAACTCAATTTTTATATAATTTTAATGCAATTTTAATGGAATTTTATTACAATTTCAATGCAATTTTGACTTAATTTTAACACAATCTTAACACAATTTTAGTTAAAATTTTAATGCAAATTCAACTCTGTTTTTATGAAATTTTTAGAAAATTTTAACACAACTTTAATGTAATATTAACAGGATTTTAACATAGTTTTACTGTATTCTTAATATAACTTTAACACAATACTAGCCCAATTTTAACCCAATTTTAACATGATCTTAATGCAATTTTACTATAATTTTATTAGAATTTTAATCCAATTTTAACACAAATTTAATTTAGTATTAACACGATTTTAACAGATTTTTTAATACAATTTTAATGCCTATTGATTAATATAAATTCTTTTTATTCTGATTGACTGACAAGCAATTTACGCTCTCCTGTAGTAAAGCTTTAGATTAATGGGTAATACTTTATAGATCACCTCACTTGTCACAACGATAGTTTGACTGCATGGTACATTAATGAAGAAATAGTCATGAAGCTTTAAAACATCTTATGCAATTCTTGTTGAGGATTGAATTTACATGGAGCTTTACAAAATACTTGTACACTAAAACTTGTACAACAATGAGGTATATTAATGTCATTGACACTTTTGCTGTTGCAGTCCACTGTATTATCTGAGGGTACAAAACCAATAATGCTATAAGTATACATAGTATATATGGTAATTGCTGAAAGTCCAATCAGTGTTACTATATTTAGAGTCATATGTCATGGAATACTCCCACAAATACATCACATTAGCAACAGATTGCACAACAGTTAACTTGAGTCTTGCAAATGAACTTTCAACTCTCCAACATTTCGTGGCTTGTTTAATCATTTCTATATGTAACTCACACAAAAGAACTGTCTCACACTAAAATTCTCTTATACACTCTTCTACTCTACTAAACTTTAAAGGTAGACTGCTAGCCCAAGCTGATCAGTTTACAGAACAATCAGGTGTACAACCTTAAAAGGTTTGAAAGGTAAATAGAAAACAGATAAACAATTTTTGGCTAATTTCCTTCAAACAGTTCACACTTTCACTGGTTTCAAACTTGGTAGCTGTCAAATGTTTCAGTTCACCTATTGCCGTCTGATTATGTTCAAAAGTTATGTTTCATTGACTATAACAATTTAGGACAACTAACAGAGTACCAAATCAAGGTAAGTGTATGTTAAGTGTATTGACCCCTTTATAGTTTATGGTCTAAGAAATGATTTTATGTCCTTAGCACTGAGTGTGCTGATGTTGACATTCATACAGTACATTCCACTTGCAACTTAAGTTGAACTTTCAAGTTTATTTGAGGAATTTGATGTTTACTATGAATTCTTTTGGCTGTTAACACAACTTGCAAGGAGATTTAAAGAACATTTTGTTGTGACTGCTCAAAGCTAAGCATGTCATTGATTGTTTAGCTATTGAAATAAGCTGTTTTCATTTTAAAAATACTACCTAAGACAATAGGTTTGGCTATGAAGTTCTCATTTACGAAACAAAGTCTTGTTTTCAGTATAGGACAAGCAATTTTTGTAGATGTCTTGTGGTAATAACTCAGTTGCAAGAAACTTATAACAAACAATCTTTAGGGTGTGGCTGATACAAAACTATTGACGAGTTTCAAATTAGGAACAGTTTGCATCATACAACTTTCTATACCATATATTGGTTAAATCAATCAATCAGTTTCTACAATGTATACCACTTGCCATGGCTTTAATTTTTAACACCATCTTTATTTGCATTTAATATAGCTATGATTATCTTTTTATTTAGTAATTTATAATAAAGTGTCAGTATGGCCATTAAAAGTACTCAATATAATTCAGCTTCTATTGCTGCAGCAAGGGGTCAGTGCTTTTAGGCCTTTATCATCAATTAGCAATTTACTATTAATAATGTATATTTAATTTAATTACACTCTCTTTCTCTCTCAAATTATTTAATAGTACTGTGTTTATGAATATAACAACATAAAGTACTGTACTTCAGTGCTTTTCATTGCTTCAATTGTCAACTGTAGAGTAAATCTCATGTAATCTTCTTGTTGCTGACTTGTTTGGTTTATAGCTGGTTGAAATACAGCTTTGATCTGGGAGTATTGATCACTTGTATGCATGGGAAGTGAATGATTGGCTGATCTCAATAAAGTATTATATGTAGAATCATTTGGCACTTCAGTAATGGGTTTGGATTCCCTTGGATGGTCACTGGTATCTTGCATTTCATAACAGTTTTCAAATCTGTTAATGTTTTCTTCACCATTTTTATCAACTGGATACTTTTCTCTTCCAGTTGTTCAGCAGAGCTATATAGGTCATTATTCAAAGTACGTGAAAAAGCATCTTTATTATGAAAAGTAGTAACATCCTGATAATTTGGATTGCTAAGAATGATGTCACTTGATGCAGCTTCCCTTTAGTGAATTGAGAGTTACGTCTACATAAATACTCATAACTTACTTATGTTATAATCTTGTAGTTTTATCTTCGTTTTCTTAAGAGTGAAAAAGACACAGACTATTATAATGCATATTGTAATAACCATAACTGCTCCAAGTACAAATCCTATGAACCCACCTATAATAGATGACATTTTACAGTCCATCTCTTTAACATTAGGCATAACATTTACAGTTTCTCTGATCTGAACTGTTGTTGTCAATAATATTAGTGAAGAGACTGGAGTTTCTTTTATAGTTTCTTGAGTAGTGGATGGAGTTGCTTGTATTTGGCTTTGATATATAGTACTTGTCAATAATATTAGTGAAGAGACTGGAGTTTTCTTTTATAGTTTCTTGAGTAGTGGATGGAGTTGCTTGTATTTGGCTTTGATATATAGTACTTGTCAATAATATTAGTGAAGAGACTGGAGTTTCTTTTATAGTTTCTTGAGTAGTGGACGAAGTTGCTTGTATTTGGCTTTGATATATATACTTGACATCAAGTGTTCACACTGTGTTACTAATGGGTACTCTGAACAGGACACTGGAGAAAAAAAAAGGACAATTAAGTTCATTACTATTGGGGAAGTTTGTTGTTGTATTGATGACCATTAAATATAAAGAGTAAGTAAGAACTATATCATTCAGGAGAAAAAATAAGAAGCTAGAAAGCAATGTCTCCATGAAGTGATTCCAAAATGATATTTATAGCTATAGAGATTTCATTGTAATTCTATTCATATACACAGTTAATTTCATATTAAAAAGATTCTTACATATTTCACAGTAAGAGCTGATCTTCTAAATTTCATAACGTGTAACTATTACATGGAACATCACAAATATATTATAGTTAATATATTTAGCCAAATACAATGATTTAATTAAATTGTAGTTCATTTCATGTGCAAAGTAGCTAAATATATAGCACTTTGCATAGATAAATCAAAGGGAGTGCATGCACACGTAAACTGGGATACATGTACTAAGAGCCATACTACAACGCTGTTTATTTATTACTACAATCTTTCATACAGTGTTTAATCAACATAAAAAGCTTAAATAGTTATTGTTAAATAAACTGGTTACATGTTCAAAAGCATTGAATAATATTTAGTGATGATCAACTGGTCCTTAATAAATTCTAATGTTAACTTTGCTTCCATAGCTTTGAATGGCAGAAAGATCTAGGTGACTGACCATTGACTTAATTGATGGCAATGACCAGATATTCAAGGGCATTTTATGTTAAATTGTGCATTTTGGGCACAGTGTTCAGCTAACACTTCTTTTTCAACAGACTGATATTACAGTTTCTTAGAATTAGACTGTTTAACTTAAGTTTCTTTCTTGGCTTTGATTCGGAATCATCATTATGATTCCAAGTATTTGGATCTTTTCCTTCAGAGCTATCAAATGTTTAAAAGAAAGGCTTAGAAAGCAAAAAGTATAGATAACACTATGCAATGTTTGTTCTAATATAGTTGTAACTGCAGACAGCTCCACCTACATTTAGGTGATGTGTGTTGGCATGCAGACAGTTCTATCTGCCCAAACTGCTGTATACTATTTATAGCACGCCTACTCATCCTGTATCTGAGTTACAATTATATGCTTTGAAGTACATAGTCCCTTGATTGTACAACATAAGTAGGTATGTTTTAACTATTACATAAAGTATCCTGATATGTTTGTACAAGATGAGTTATTTTATACATTTTTATCATATTTCATGTGTAGTAATTACTACTACATATTACTCTATAAACTTTTGTGGCCATATATAGTGTACACTGTCGCATAACTGTGATCATTTGTACTTGGTAAAGTACAAGTATTCCACTCAATAAACTAACATAGATTACTTGTTCCACATTATCGAATAAAAGTAACATTTTGGCAAGTATCATGACTGTTCCTATCACACTAGTTACGGTAACACAACAAGTGTATTTGGTACTCGCAGTAAATCCATCAATGGATATCTCCTGTGTGGTTTCTATAAGATCTGATATTGTGGATATAATATGGTCTTTAATATCATTTGTATTAATGCAAGTAATGTTTAAATGAGTGGGAAACATCTTGAGTTGGATAGGATAACTGCCATTTACCATTATTGTAGTTGAGTTAAGAGGCCATGCATAAAATATCTCTGGTGATTGAGGAAGACCTTTGTGTAGGAAGTGTTATATTTTTAAGCAATCGACAATTTGTATTTTTCTTACAAGATAGTCTGGGTAGACTTTGACATGTGTATTGAGATGATGACATTGCAGCTTTAAAGCAATCATTTAACAAGTCTTCTCTACCAGAGCAGTAAAAATGACCTGGAAAATATGCTGGGATATTTGGTGACGGTTCCACATGTGTAATTTGAGCATCTAATTTTAAGATCAATAGATAATAAAAAATCAAAATTTTATTAAACAAATAGACCTTGTTTTGAGTATCCTAACTGATTACAAGCCACAGCAGCATTATTGGTAGTCCAATAGTCTGCGCAGATACTTTTCCATGTACCAACATCACAATATTGCAAGATACCAGTTGTATTGTCTCTAATGATGTCACCTTGAGTACATGATGGTGATGCAGCTGTGAAGAGAAGTCAGTGATCTTTTATGGTATCATTTTATTGGTACCTGTTTTTCTGCATTGTACACTGGCATCAAAATTACAAAGTTGTTGAGAATCACGAAATTGTGTGGCACATTCCACTAGTTTACTCTCATATCCAAAGCAGACAACATTGTATATTGTCGTGCTGGTGTGTATAACACTACCATGAGAAGAACCTATACTTGTTTTAATAATTATGATGTTTATAGTGACAAATTACCTGTTGTTAGATATCCGCATCTGTTTACAGGCTACACGGGCATCATTTTGTTCCACACAACAGAAAAAGTTTGTTGTTGGTTTGGAAAAGAGTAGCATATTCCAGTCCAGCTATCATTAAGACATATCTGTAATCTGCCTTGAATATAATCATTTGTGTTAAAGTTATATCGGTTAGCCTTAAATCTTCCTCTGTGCATAAAGCATGTACTGTTAATGAAGAGAATAGACAAGTACAATGATTGTTTATTGACTAACCTTGACTAGATACTGAGATATGTATCAATATAATGTAAGATACCAATAGACTCTTTAGTAGATCCATCTCACTTTAAGAATACAGTATGAGGTATGGACACAGCAGCTCTTATCAATTGGTTAAATGACTAGTTACCCAGATTGCTTTACTTGAGTAAGAGGAAATGGCTATTCTGGCAATGGCTTGTATGACTTCTGCATATACTGTGCATATTTCTTTAATAATTAAGTACATACCACACAATGCTAATTAAGTTAAGATCAATAGCATTAGCTGTAGTGTTAGTAATCATTGTTTATGACCAGGGATGTGGTGTGTATGATTCATATGAGCTTGTTGTATAGCTACAATGGTTTCAATATCCTTATTAGAACACACACACCCTGCCCAAGTATAGCTTGAAAATATTAGGTCAGTTAGTATTTGTGGTCAATGTTTTATTGTATGTAGTCACATCAAACAAACAAACGTTTTAAGAGCTTTCTATTAGAAAGTGAACTTGGTATGACTAAAGGCCTTTTCACAATAAATACTTTTCATTAGCAGAGTCTCAAATCACATTTATAATCTCCATTCAATTGCTTTTATATCAGATATTTCAAACTGACTATGACACAATTTAGTTATTGCAAATATCACAACTTTATTAAGCAATTATTAAACAAATAGCTACACAGTAAAACAAACTATTATTGCTGTGGAATAGCACATGTCTTGATAGTTAAGTAAATATTAAAAATGAGTGAGTAGGATTAGACTGTTTTAACTTAAGTTTCTTTCTTGGCTTTGATTAGAATCATTATATGATTCCAAGTGCCCAAATCGCTGTATATTATTTATAGCAATGCCTACTCATCCTGTATCTGAGTTACAGTTATATGCTCTTGTTAAGAATCACGAAATTGTGTGGTACATTCCATAGTTTACTCTCATATCCAAAGCAGACAAATTGTATATTGTCGTGCTGGTGTGTATAACACTATGATGAGAAGAACCTGTACTTGTTTTAATAATTATGATGTTTATAGTGACAAATTACCTGTTGTTAGATATCCATCTGTTTACAGTGACAAGAGTGCATCTCATGGCATCTATCAGAACAGCTTTTGATGAACAAATTATTGCTGCAATTAGTACATTATCTCTTTGATAAAAAAATTAACAAAATTATTTGGAACTACTTTATTGTTGTAAAAAATTACAAAAGATTCGTTAATGACTTTTTTCTTACTAATAAATGTACATGTAAATTAAGGAATCTGTTTATTTTTTACCAGACTTTAACATTCTTAACACAAACAATTACTTCTTCTTAACAAGGACTTATATAGCTAACTTCATAAAAAATTGAAGTGATTTCACTACTATCCATCTTAGGCCAATTTTGGCTCAAATACAGGTCCTTGTTAAATGACATTAGTATTAGTGCTCTAAAATGTTATTCACATTTCTTCCCAATAATTTAAATAGATTTAAAAAAACCTGTGTGTTGCCAAAACAATCCTTAGAAGCTCGTCTAAAAAGGTAAGACTCATATTAGTCTCATGCCAAATACTATATTGACAGATTCCTATACTTCATTATTATAGTCTGATTCCATACTCAACATAGATATACATGTACATTAATTTTTTAATTCCTCACTGCTCCCATACTAATCTTTTGTTAATTAGTATAGTCTGATACCATACTACATACTTTAGTCTCATTTCCATGGCACTATTTCATTCCCATTCTCATACCACTTACATTTCATTTACTAGCTCACATATACATGTACATCCTAAACAAGCAAGTACTACTTACTCCTCTACCCTTACCAAATCCTCAATCACCAAACACCATCCTCCTGTCACAACTGCTTCTTCTAAAACTGGTCAGACCAGTGAAAACTAGCTCTGGAAAGCAGAATACATCTGTAGCAGATAGCACCTACTGGTAATACGGTAACACTGGGCTTTTTAATAACTGACATATAGGTACAGTTATACTGTTGTACTGGTGTCTTTGTGGCTATTTTAATATTCTTATCAACTATACATCATGTACATGTACATAGATGTCTCACACAATGTAGTTAAGAGTTATCCATGTATGTATGTATATATATTATATGTATATTATACAAATTAAATCATATAATATTTATAATTATATATATAATTATATATATACGCCTACTCGAATTTAATACAGTTTTGCCTACAGATACCGTAATTCTAATTAAAAACATTGCGAATTTACAAATTACAACTACTGCAGTCTACTGGACCAAAGGGGACTGAAATAAATCTAAGTAATGATGAAGGAGTTTAAGGTAAATGATGATTAAAATAGTGTACAATTTAATGTTAAGAAAAGCGAAGATTAAAGATTTCATGAGTAATGTGTTGAGAAATGCTGCCTACATATTCTGATAAAGAGATTACGTTACTGCTAAATCTTTCTTTGAGTTGCTTAATGTGTTGATCTTTCTCAATAGCTTTCTTTTGCTGATGTGGTGGACCTGCCAACTGCTACAAGCGTGCTGTATGGAAACGTCTGTGCGACTTTTTCTCTCTGAAATACCTCAACACATTCAAAGATATTCTGATGGGATTTGCCAACTAGATGATTGTGCCAACCTCCAAGTGATTGTTTGTCCGTGGTCCTTTAGTCTGTACAAGTTCACTTTGCTGTATAGAATGTTTCAACTATCCAGGTGGTTTCGAAATACGTAATGAATTCATTGATTTCTTGTTGGGCATATTTGATCATGAAGTCAATAGACCTTTTGAAATTTAGGTAAGTTTTCTATTTGTGTATTTTACAATGAGATTTTAATGAAATTTTTTATGTTAGTACAGTGAAAAATTCAAAAATTTCTATTAATTAGAATTACAGTATCCGTAGACAAAACCATATTATTGTACTAAAAATTCAAGTTGGCAAACCTGGACAATACCATAGTTAATACATATATATATACCTTGTACTTTCTCATTCATGTGTATGTAGTTACAGTTTGTCAAGATTTGGTCACATGATCTGATTGCATCATTTGTGTAGGTATATCTGAAGTTGATGTCATGCTTTACAAGAGGATAACAAATCTCTTCAACTAATTTAGAACAAGTCTCCACCCAATGGGAGGGGTTGTCAAAAGATTAGAAGGAAAATTAAAACAATATGAAAGCATAAAGAAACCATCAGAAATTGTACGTTTGGTGGGTGTGGTAAAAATCTAATCCATACACATCATCTGTTTATGTTCTATATAAATTCATTTAACATATCATACATCCATTTAACATTGCAATTGTCCCATTTAGCTGTCATCTGACAGCCTCTGACAAGAGACTAATAGAATTAGAAGGAAACAATATATAAGTTACATTCTAATCTAGAGGCTAAAGACTCAGACCTAGACACCAAGGAATGAGAACTCATAGAATGTAAAGATCATATCACATCACTGGAGAACCAATTAGTAGAGTATGCTACATGATGAATGACCAATCTAAGGTAAACATGTGATAGTAATGTTTCATTATGTTAGGATTAATTTTCATAATTTGATTCTCATGCTTTAGAAACTATCATTCTGATCTTTCAGGTTATACATCAATCTCACCAGCGAAAACCTTATTTTACTAAAATAGAAGAATTATATCAAAATTCTTTGGAATTCACTAGAAAGCAACAAATTGAATTTCATGAGAAACTGTCTACTTTTCAAACTACCCTCATAGGTACACAAGTACATGTAATATGGTAATAATGGTGTGGAAGCTACCCTCAATAGGTACACACATGTACATGTAATAGGGTAATAATGGTGTGGAAGCTACCCTCAATAGGTAATCAAGTAAAGTGTAAGTATGGTAATAATGGTATTGAAGCTACCTTACTAGGTACACGAGTACATGTAATATGGTAATAATGGTATTGAAGCTACCCTCAATAGGTACACATGTACATGTAATATGGTAATAATGGTTGATTGAAGCTACCTCAATAGGTACACATGTACATGTAATATGGTAATAATGGTGGGGAAGCTACTTTCAATAGGTACACAAGTACATGTAATATGGTAATAATGGTGTTGAAGCTACCCTTAATAGGTAACAAGTACATGTATTATGGTATTAATGGTGTGGAAGCTACTCTTAATAGTTCACAAGTACATGTAATATGGTAATAATGGTGTGGAAGCTACCCTTAATAGGTACACAAGTACATGTATTATGGTAATAATGGTGTGGAAGCTACCTCAATAGGTACACAAGTACATGTATTATGGTAATAATAGTGTGGAAGCTACCCTCAATAGATACACATGTTCATGTAATATGGTAGTAATGGTATTGAAGCTACCCTCATATCGTACACATGTACATGTAATATGGGAATAATGGTATGGAGCTACCCTTAATAGGTACACACATACATGTACATGTAACATGGTAATAATGGTATGGAGCTACCCTAAATAGGTACACATATACATGTACATGTACTATGGTAATAATGGCTGGAGCTACCCTCAGTAGGTACATATGTACACGTACATGTAATAATGTAATAATGGTATGGAGCTACCCTTAATAGGTACACCATATACATGTACATGTAACATGGTAATAATGGTATGGAGCTACCTTAATAGGTACACATATACATGTACATGTAACATGGTAATAATGGTATGGAGCTACCCTTAATAGGTACACATATACATGTACATGTACTATGGTAATAATGGCTTGAGCTACCCTCAGTAGGTCCATATGTACATGTACATTAAATATGGTAATAATGGTATGGAGCTACCCTTAATAGGTACACATATACATGTACATGTACTATGGTAATAATGGCTTGGAGCTACCTCTCAGTAGGTACATATGTACATGTACATGTAATATGGTAATAATGGTAATGGAGCTATCCTTAATAGGTACACATATACATGTACATGTACTATGGTAATAATGGCTGGAGCTACCCTCAGTAGGTACATATATAGTACAGTCGTACATGTAATATGGTAATAATGGTATGGAGCTACCCTTAATAGGTACACATATACATGTACATGTACTATGGTAATAAAATGCTTGGAGCTAATCAGTAGGTACATATAGGTACACGTACATGTAATATGGTAATAAATGGTATGGAGCTACCTTAATAGGTACACATATACATACATATAATATGGTATGTAGCTACCCTCAATAGGTACACATACACACGTGTATTTATTAGTTAATTATGTGAAGGTTATGTATCATATGTAAGATATAGGAAAAAAACTATCATAACTCTTTGTTGCTCTCCACTCTTTACAACTACTGTATATAGCAGTAATAATTAGCATGAGAATGAGACTTTTGTAATAAAGTCTCATTTCCATATCATAAGTAATTGCTCATGCCATATCATAAAGATTGTATGAACAGAAGTCTAATTTCCAATCCTAGCCTCATGTTTATTCTCATGTATAGAAAACTGATATATACTTCAAAATTTAAATCTCATGTTTTTAGATTATCCAAACTTGAAGAAGCGAACGAAACTTTACATTGTATATATAGTCAGCTCTCATCAGAAATGTGATGGAGAGGGCAGATCAGTGGTGTGGTGAACTCGATAGCGTTCAGGACTCTCTTAGAACAGATGGAAAGAGACAAACAGTTATATAAAAAATCACTAAACCAATCATCTTGAGGTTGACTCTCTACTATAATCATATTTAATTTAATAATATTTTACAAGAGAACTAATATTTTATTAGTTGGTTTACTATGGAAAATAACGCTTGACAACTTAAAATAGATGAAGGTCAGAAGCAGTTAAAAGATCTTCAAGATGTGAGAGTTAAAAGGGAAAACTGATCTGTCAGGTTAGAGATTAGAGAGGACATAGACATTGGAATGTAATGCCTCAATTATTGTAAGCTTGTGATCCTGAAAAGTATACAAATGAAAGAGGCTATTATTTGTGTCCTCTTTTTTAAAACCATCTATTTGTGCACTACACTACATCCATCCATCTATCATAGTATCCATCCATCCATTCATCAATCTATCTATCCATCATTTATCTATGCATCATCCACACATTAATCAGCTGTTTCATATACTCATGATTTCTATTCACTGATGGATCTACTGACCTATTTATCCATTTATCTATGTATCTATCCATTTATTAATACATCCATCCATTCAAAGGTGGGTTCTCTTAGCAAGAAACTCAAGAAGGATAAAGAAATTTCAAAACTTAAAGAGTCCCCACAATTCCATTCCAAGGTAGCAGATAGTTCCCACAACATCTGGATGTAACACTAAATGAGAAAACTCTTCACACAAATTGAATCAAGAATTGATAAATACAAAAAAGAAAGAGACAAAAAGTACTTGAAACAACTCAAATATAAGTTATAAAGAAATTACAGCAACTTGTAAACACAACATGATCCAGCTATGGCTGAACTCTAAACCAGTTTGAAAGCAGAAATAAGAAAATTTGTAACATTGATGACAAAAGGTGAAGAGTACAAGACTAAAAGACAAAATATTGTGAATTAAATCACTTTAGAACAGAGAGAGAGAGGACTTACCTTAGGAACTCTGTCAAAAGATGATATTATTGATAGTCATACACCAGCAAGTCCAGTATTTGGAAAGTGAAGAAGACCATGCCTACAATGAGAAATATACTGTGGTTATTCTGATCAATATCATTGAATGACAATGGATAAACTAGGAAATGGCTCGATGACACAGAGGTGGAGCTACATGTGCCATATGTATTATTTGTCTCACTTACTCGTACAATACCTAAACCATTTAGCTGTTTTTCCATTGGATCAACCCTTTTTTACCTCCAATGATAGCCAATATTTCAACTACTCAAGATAATAGTGAAGTGTTACCCTCATCTGGTGATCCCATTTTGCCAACCACCAGTCACATGACTTTAACATTAGTTTATTGTCAGATAAACCACACCTCCCTAGAGAGAAGACAAAGAGCAAAAAAAGAACATACTGCTAAGGGTACCGTCCCCTCCAACCAAACCTATAAAAATATCCTCATGGCTGAGAAGAGGTACATCAGATATAGATTCTAAGGTACCAAAGGTACCAAATTATTAGTCACTGTTTTATACAGGACAAGTGGAGATATCTACATATGTAAACCTACCCTCCCTTATCAAGTTAATATAGATGACAGTATTATTGTAAAGAGACATGATATGATCCTGGTGTTATCAAATGTGTGGGTGTACAATGGAAAGGAGACAAAATGTGCGGAGTTTGAGTTGGGAAGTACACAAGTAAGTCTGTACTCCATTTGTGGAAAAATAATCACTTTTTGAATTGTATAAATGAACAAAAAAGGAGTTCATTGCTATCAAAATGTAACTATTTAGCAAACATTATAGTAAATTTGGGTTAAAAATAAATCTGCAAAGTCAAACCAAACAATATGTTTAAATATGTGTCCATTGATTATAATTAGATTTATTTACTATGTCATAGATCCATTACCAGACTTATAGATCCATTGATAAATTTATAGATCCATATCATATCATGTTTCATTCACATACAATATATCCATTGCAACATTATACATCTATTGATATTTTTAACATGCATCCATTGTTATTAATTGACCATCTATTTCGTTGCATATTTTTAATATACCTTCTTTTTCAGGACAAGATGGACAAAAGAAAGAACAATGATGGGAACATTTAAAAATGGAAAGATATTTTGAATGGTTAGATGAAGACTAGCAAATTAACCTATGTTATTTCTCTCTCTTCTTTCCCCCCTTCTCCCTGTCCAGTTCCAAAAGATACGGTCTATATACTCCAAGTGTGAAATATCCATTTTTATGTCACGACAAAAACACATATATGTCTGACCTCCATGGGTATACTAGTTTCACTAATTCATAATATATATTGATATGCACATATTGTAACAGAAAATGAATTTTGAGACCATTAAACTGACTAGTTTGGAATGTTCTGATAGAAATATCTGTACCCTATATTTCATATAGACATTGCATTACAAATATATTTCTCTCTAGTAACAAGTTGCAGAATAGTTAAAACTACTGGTTGAAGACTTTTAATTATTTGTTAATTAGATCAATTAAAAATCAATTAATATTTGTCACGCGGTGGTGGTGGAGGTGACAAATTTTTTCACGCGTTTTCCTGACTGATTGTCAAATTGAAAGCGTGAGAAAGACCTCTTGATAGTATTTAAAAGTACTCCATTTTTCATGCCTCTATGTTTCTCTACGACTCGCCTCGTCGGCTGGATCATCTCGTCACTCGTTGGATCGACTCGTCTCATCGCTGGATCATCTTTTCGTTTTTAGTTATGTCTGTTTTTTTTTTACTTTTTCTTTTCCTTTTTTAATTTTATTTCTAAATTCTTTGTTTGTGTAAAGATTTTATATTGTCACCCTTCATTTCTACAGGACTCGACTTGGAAGTTCTTACTGTGATTGGCCTGATGTTTTGATTGTGTTGTTCTTTGATGTTCTTTTGACTGTCTCATGACGTTCTTGGACTGTTCTTCTCTGATGTTTCGACTGTTCTCTGATGTTCTTTGACTGTCTGATGTTCCTCGACTGTTCTCTCTGATGTTCTTTTGACTGTTCTGATGTTCTTGACTGTTCTTCTCTGATGCTCTCTGGATGTAAAAGATGAGTCACTCTCCTGCTCTTGGACTCTTTCCTGTCTTCCTTCAAGCCTTCTTCCTTTTCTTTTAATTTTTTAAAAAATTTTTTTTGGGCTATCTAGCATAGCCTATCTACACCATACACACACTCATACAATCTCTAAAACTCATATTCCCCCTGCCGCCTGGCGGCCCAAAAAATTTTTTTTTAATATCCAAGGCCGCCAGGTGGCAGGGGGAACCTCTGATCTTCTAGGTGTGCGTGTGTGTGTGTGCTGTGTGTGTGTGTAGGTTGGTAGTCCTTTTTCACTTCCTCTGTCTCTCTTCACTCTCTATCCATTCATTGTTCACTACCAGTTCAGTTATGACTACTCTTTTTTTCTTTCCCTACAGGAGCAGCACTGTTGAAAAGGTGAGCTACCTCTCCATCCCAGTTCATTCTTTAGTAATCCAGCTGTTCCAGACAACTTTCTTTTTCTTCCTCTATGTTCTCTACTTGTGGACTGTCTGGAGGACTCTTGGGGACTCTTCAGCTATGGAGACTGTCTTTTTAATTTTTTTTTTTTCTTTTTTCTGTAATCTTTTTTAAGTTTTTTCTTTATAGTTTGTTTGTATATTGTTTATTGTTTTTTAATTATATTGAAGTTCTCAAAAACATTTTTTATCTAAACTTTGTCAAAAGTCAATCAATCATCTTAACTTCAGTTAAAAATTATTTTTATCTTCAAATCAAATATTCTATATTTTTTTAACTTTGAACTTGTTTCTCAAAAAAAGTGAGTTAGTTGGAGAATTGAGTTTTTTTACAACTACTATAACCACTTAATATCTTATTAATCTTTTTTACAAACTAAATGAACTATTGTATACCAAAATACATTATTATTATTATTATTAATTGTTCTTTTGGGAAACTAAAAGAACTTTATTAGTTAATATTATTTGTATGATATTATTATCATTAATGTTTTTAGCAAAAAGCTATAACATCTAATTAATAATCCTTTTTAATAATTAATTAAAAATCTATTAATGTCTTGCTGTTTACTTTACACGTGCAATGTAATATTTTCGCGTGACCACCAAAAGTGGTGGTCACGCGTTTGATGTTCCTTGCTAGGTGTTTGCTCGTGATATTTTCCCCCCGCCTAGCCAACCTCATTTTTGGAGACCTCTGACTGGACTCTCTCCCTCCTTGAGTGATTCTCGAGATCTTGAGATCTGATTTAGTGTTCCATGCATTCACTTACTTTATCAAAGAATGTGCCAAGACAAGAGTATGAGATGGAGTGACAAAAGAAACTCTTTGTATTTATGGATGTTACATAACCATGGTTGATCAATGGTGAACAAAACATTGACTGGAGGTAGTATGTTAGAAACTTAACATTTTGACTAGTCTCCAATCAGTTATTTCAATCAAGTTATTTTAAAATTTTATTTTATTTGGGATTTAATTATGTAATTAATTAAAGTTTATTTTGTCAGTTGCAATAGATTTACATGTAATACAACAAATGTGTAAAAATGCTAATGTATAATTTATTTATGACAAATTTAGAACTGAATTGAGTGATGAAATTACATTTTTCAAAATCCAGATTTTTATGAAAGCTAGCACATACCATATCATAAAGATTGTATGAAAAGAAGTCTCATCCATCCTAGCCCTCATGTTTCATGTCATGTATAGAAACTGATAGATACTTCAAAATTTAAAACTCATGCTTTGTAGATTATCCAAACTTGAGAAGCGAACGAAACTTTACAGCATAAATATCTAATCAGACCTCATCAGAAATAGAGGAGTTGGAAACAAGGCTATAGTACTTGTTGAAGATGTAGAAGCTAAAACTTGAGAGTTGAAATAATAATAGAATGTTTACAGATAACTGAGCAAAACATAAGTGTCCTCTGAAGAAAATTAACGATGTCTATTTGGACGTTTCATATTAGTGTGTTCAGTTTATCCATTTGCATCGTAAAGATAAAAAAATTCCAAATTAATACAAACTTATACTGTCATATACAGAGATGTTTACTAAAACTTATACACATGTACATGTATCACATTGGTCCAACAATACTATTGTTAGAATCTCCTTGTTCAAACTCTATCATCAACTCTATCAAACAACAGAGAAATATACAATAATATCAGAGCTTACTATTGAAACAGATATGCACCGAATCATTTTTTCCTGAGAGATACCAAAAATGCTCATGAATATTATGTTCAACCAGTCAATAATTAACTGAATTTTTTTTATTTGATCAAGGTAAGATCTTGTATCACATTTTAAAAAAGTTTATTATTGCTACAGGACCGAAACAACTAGTAGAACAAAATTTTTTAATGACCTTATGGAAACAGGTTACAAATTCAGTAAGTATTTTAATCACAGTGACATGTAACAAATGTAATTACAGCAACAGTAAGACAACAGACAGTAGTGTGCTTGTATTGAAAATACTGTTAGTAATAATGTTTACTAATATTATGCTGAACAGGAAACAGAAACTCCACCTTCAGGACTTGATTTTTGATGAGTTTAGATATCTTCAGACAATATTCTAGACTACATTTATGAAGGGTCATGGATCTATAATCCTGTTACATTTGACAAGATCAGTCCATAGATTTGTCCTTAAGTTTAATATAATATAAATCTAGTATGGAAGCTGTGGTTTAATCTCTTCAGAACAATGATGCACAAAACATGCCAACCTTTATGCTATTCACACATAACAAGGAGGATCATTTAGGGCAACACAAAGGTTTTTTTTTTTGGGTATTTTTTTGTAATAAAAATCTTAAATTAATTAAAACTACAAGCAAATGTTAGATTGTGTCCTCAAAACATCGCATGAATTTGATAGTTTGTATTGTATATACAAAATATGCATTTGGTATTGCTAGCAAAGAAGTTTCATAAATATTAATTGCATTAATTTTTTTCATTATAATAATTTTAATTCTTCGTTTGACCTGTTTTAATAGCTATAGATAATGCCGCTGAAATCCTGATCTTCGAGAATCTATACAAAAAAAGTAAAGAAATTAAGGGATACATTTAATATCAAGTTCTTATTATGATTCGAAGTGATTAATACCTGACCACCTAATATCTTAATACAATACAATTAGCAATATCCAATAACTGAAGCAACGATATAACAAAAATGGTACATGTTTATTTTGCCTGTACATGTAAAGTGTCCGTTAAATAACAAGATCCCAATAAGTTCAAGGTTTCTATATACTTCCAGTGAGGTTTTCCCATCAGTAAACAATTATATACTCTACCTACTCATAAAACATTTAATTATATAGAACTTGTAGATGTACCTTCATTGCACTCGCTTTTTGTGCATTAAGTTCTGAGTAGACAGAGTCAGACACATAGTGTGTGACAGTCTTGCTGATTACCTTACAATGTTACTAATTCCAAAACTATAAATACAAATACTTAATAACTATATACATATGACACATTTGTAATACCGACATAGACACTAAATAGTAATAGACATTGTTCTGTTTGCGTCAAAATATTTATTTTATTGTGTTAATTTTTATATTACAATGTAAAATATCTTATCTGTTACACAACAAAATCCTTACCTAAACACTCTATCAATCCACAATGTGAACTTCCTGCTCATGTGAGAAAATGCAATAAAAACTTGATAGAAGGGGAATTAAAATTTGCATAACTTTCTCCGCTAATAGTTTACTTTTTCTGTGTTTAAGTTAGTGGATGTATTATAGTCTAAATAAATAAGAAAACAAATAAGAAGATAATAAAGGTTTAATAAATTAAAGGTGCGACTATAAGAAAATGTGGGTTTATTGAAGTATTGAAAAAACGGGTAATATTTTTTTGGGAAGATTGTTGGCAAGAAATTTGATGATATAGGAATTATGTATTTCAATAACCATTTTACAGATTCCTGATGCCTCTATCACATGAAATTAAAAGCACAGAAAGTCCTTACCCTCGCAAGTAGTACTAGTAGGTAAAAAATACACAGTAATATTTAGTTTATACGTTATTATCACTAAGACCTTACTCAAAAACTCAATAAAGGTTGGAATATACTTTGTCTCAAAAAGTCAAAACATGGAACATATTCTACATTTTACTCTATAGTGGTCTTGTGCTGAACTACAGGAAGTGCAACAGATTAAATGAATAGGTGGGGCATTTAGCAGTTTGAGTATTGCAATTTTTTTTGGTACATGTTTCCAGGATTTTTTTTAGGAAATTCTAAATATAAATTTTATTATCAATGATTATCGAAGATATAATCATTGATAAGTCAGATATAATTTATTAAAATCAAATAGAAAAAAGCAGTTGCTTTAAGCTTTTTCTAAAGCCTAACTTTGTATTGTTATTAAGGCATGTAATTATATAACCTAAATTTAAATTAAAAATTGGTTTGAGTTTTTTTTTTTGGTTATTTTTTTTTTTTTTTTTTGTTTTTTCATTTTTTTTTTTGTTTTTTTGTGATATTGTTTCCTTATACCTATTTTTGACCTTGTAAATTTTAATATTGCAAAATAAAAAATTCGAAAATATTTGTTTTCCACTATTAGTAACGAGTTACATATTATACTTAATAATTATATAATGTGAACCCTTTGACATTGTCTTGTTAGCTTCTGTCATTGCATTAGTCTTATGAGCTCTGCCTTTTCCTTATTCAGTTAATAAGAAATATGTAATTAATAGTTACATCTGCAACAGTCTAATAATTAAATTTACTAGTACTTAAGACTTGAATGACCTTAATCCATATCCTGGATATTTACATTAAAGCTACATACATACATCTATTATTTAGTACATCAAATTCATTTATTCAATAAACAATACAAAAACACAAACACATCAACTATGCCAAATGAAGTCCACTCGGGATACCTTCTTACATAAAAGAACCTACAGACTTATCCCTAGATATCTTTTAAGCTGGGATTTCTAGACTCCTACGATTAGGATGCCAATGACCAGTCACGTATTCTCCCCCTAACATGCTTTAATGTATGATATGAAAGTGGTATTGTACTAACTTCGCATCTTACATTACGTCTGGGCAATTGAGTAGGAAAGCGTTCCTTACGTCATTAGAATGTCAAGTTATTGTACGTAATAAAGTTTCCTAATTTAAAAGTAATTCGGTCAAGTCATCATTAAGTTTGACGTTGATTATAATAGGCTCTACTTCTTGAACCAAGAGGCGAGTAGACAGTAACAAAGTCTAATGTTTATCCTGACGTGACAATATCGAATACCTCTTAGAGTATAGGTAAGCAGTCAAAGCAAGTGCACTAATGTGTTAATGTAATATTGCCCATGCATTAGATCGTATAACTAATTGGTAATTATATAATTATTATTAAATTTTACAAACTGGCATTACTCTTACATTGCTGTATAAAGTAATTGATTTACTGGGCTCATGTTTAGTGGAGCACAGCCATATTAACCTCCACCCATGATCCCCAGCTCTAATTCAATGTTGCAATACAAAATTAGTTATGAGGTATACAACCAAAAAAAAAAAAAAAAATTTAAAAAAAAAAAAAAAAAAAAAAACAAAAAAAAAAAAAAAATAAAAAAAAAAAAAAAAAAAAAAAAAAAAAAAAAAAAAAAAATGTATAGCGAAACTGTACCAAGCGTATAATAAAAAAAAAAAAAAAAAAAAAAAAAAAAAAAAAAAACAAAATAAAAAAAAAACAAAAAAAATAAAGTATATAACCAACAAATTAAAAAAACAAAGAAAAAAAAAACAAAAAAAAAATTAAAAAAATAAGAAAAAAACAAAAATATAAAAAGGAAAAAAAAATAAATACAAAAAATAAAAAACAAATGTATAAAACTATTACAGCATAATTTTCTGAACATACTGCAAGGCTAACACCTAACTTCTACAATAGATCTTAATTATAGCATACAACTTTGTATGTGGATGTCACTGACCACCAATGATTCTTCATACTAGAGTTTTCTCTGGAGCTTAGCAAAAAAAATAAGGATAAGACACTTGAAATAGAAATCTCCTATAAATTTGATTGAAAACTTGAACTGAATGTCTTAGAATTTGTGTACTATTTTTAGATTATATGATTCTTTTGTCAAAGTCTACTCTAAATAATAATAGTTTTTAGTCAGAAGCTTATATGAGTCTTGTGGAAAAGCAAGACAACTGTGTCACATGTTTTTAAACCAGTAATTTTATTAGTGTTGTACATATATAAATACTTAAGTTATTGGAGAAGCTGCATGTCTGTCATCCTCTTCTTGGTATTCATGCTAAAACTCTAATAACTAGTTTCATATCTTTATATTAGATCAAACAGTGAATTCAAAAAATAATGGCAGAGGAACTAAAACAAAAAGGAAATGAACTATACAAACAGCAGAAGTATCTCGAAGCTATTGAGCAGTATAACAAAGCCCTTGAAGTAAAAGCAAAGATGATCCGATTATTTTTGAGCATCGCAGTGCAACATATTGGAAGCTAGGTGATTATGAGAATGCTTTAAGTGATGCACAACACTGCATAGAAGTAAAACCCACGTTGGGTAAAAGGTTATCTTAGAAAGACTGTTGCTCTTAATTTGCTTAAAGAACTACCAGGAAGCTAAAAGATACTGCAATTATCGGATTCAGCTTTAATGATCTTAGGCTTACTAAAGACTTTGTTAGTGAGTGGTTGAAAGCAAGTAGAGCTCAAGTTGATGTTTGATATCAATGACTTCTTTTGTCAAACCCGACTGTCATTTTTATCCTGATGGCTTGATCTCATTAATGATAAATATTGTGTGAGATATTATTGAGTATTATAGTTTCCTCCACTGATGCCTTCACAATCAAAGGTGTTTTTAGGAATATCACATGATGATATGTCTAAATGTTTACACAGCATTGTACAAGTAATAGAGAATTTTCTAGCTGAATTTAAACACAACAGCATTGCCAAATTCTTCTTGAATGGAAGATAAGGTTATTATTGATGTTGATGCATTTAATCTAAAGTCACAAGCTGAATTGTTGGCTCACTTGTGAAAAAAAGTCTTGCACTAGCTTCTTGGCTCCATAATGAACTTCATGAAGCACTTGTACCTGTAATAGCACCTACAATTTTACTAGCAGTTCTGGCTTTTTTGTCCAGGTCATTTTGTTTGAGATGGTATGAATGCCAGTCCCTTTACATTAGAATACCCTTGCCCATGCCTGTCTTGCTTTTTTTGAAGACTGCATCTTTTAATAAGCCTATGTTATATATCAACCTACATTGAGGCCCTTTTTTTAATTTTGTATTCGTATGGTTCAGTAAGATATGGACAGCAGAGATGCTCCAGTTAGTACAAGTTTACTATAGTGAAAATTCAAAGGTTAATGGAAGATATTGCCCCAAAATACAAAGAACTATGATATTCACATGAAAGAATACTCAGATAATCTTTCAGTTTTCCTAGATATGAAATTAACCAAATATCTGATTCTCAATTCTCCCATAATCCGGCTTGGAACTGCCAGTGATCTTGAACACATTTTTATTAGTAGAGTGTGTTGAAGACCCTGTAAAGCCCGAAAAGATGCAGAAGAGCATTTGCGAGATATTACCACTCGTGAAACTATGCCAGAAGCAGAAAATAAAGCAATTGTTCTCGATGCTCAAAACCTCTTTTTTATAGCAAGCATTTTTATAAAGCTTGGCGATTTAGAAAAAGTGTTTAAAAGTGTATGAAAAAGGTTTCTCTTACTTTTGCCCACATCATTATTATGCATTTAATTGAGGATGATTTCATTAACTTAGAGGAGGTTTGCTGCAGTCATTACATCATTGCGCCACTTTGCCCTTTGTGGAGCGTCATTTTTATCAAAGTCTTACCCCAAAGTAGCATGTGATGCATTTATCAAGTGGAAAAATGTATACTCAGAAGCATATATTCTATTTTACTTAGGTTGGATTGCGAGCAAATAACAGGGCACTTTTTCAACTTCTTTCTGATCCTATTATTCAACAAGAGCAAATGAAAAGCATTTCAGTTTCACCAGATAAGTGAAAAAAATATTCTGTAAGAAAGTATTTTCCTCACGTTTTCCATGCGCTAATGGGTCAAAGTCCATGATGAAATAATTGCTTCATTGAATTCAACAGACATAGTTCTAGATTATATTTTTGATATTTTTCATCCTGAATTTGATCCAAAGTACAGCAAAGAAATGATCCTGTTTGCTACGTCTGTGTTTTAGAAAAATTGTCTGCGCCAAAAATTTTCAAATTGACATTTCTCAAATCCATGAGAGATGTTTTCAGATCAGGTGGGAAAATTGGGTGTCTTTGATGAGTAGAAGCTTTATGTTCATCATTAGCTAAAGTAATTTTTTCCTTCCTGATGTTTGTAAGATACTAAATAATAAAAGTGTAGAACGTTTGCTTATTTGTCTTGATTCTTACTTACATGATCTTCCTCTTGAAGCCTGTCCATGGATTGACTCTGAAAGTGAAGACATTAATTCAACTATGTCAGAGGTTTGACATTGTCCGTCTTTCATCTCCTCGTGAGCTGCTACAAGAAAAAATGTTGTGGCTTCAATGCGGCTAATATTCAATCCATCATTAGAGTTGTCACACCAACCAAACATTCTTGATGTTGCTAAAGTTTTGAAAGCAACAAAATCTGCTAAATGGAGACAATTACCAATTTCCATTGAAACATTAATAGATAAGGCAATAGCATTGGTGCGGTCATACTGGTGATTCGTTTGCATGAAGCCGAAAGATTAAGAACACTTTCTTATGATATCTGAAAATCAGCTGTGTCTCTCTCCTAGTCTTTTACAGGCCATGCAACATTCAGATTAGTACAAAACAAGAAAAAATTAAAAGTAGAGCTGAAGAGTTCAAACTTCAAGCTAGTGGTAAGCTCAACTTCCTACTTTTTCATTAAACACAAAATGCTATTTGGTAGAAATCCAATTTCAAGTTAGGAAGCGCAGGGTCCATGTAGAAAAATCAGTCGGATGGATATCTTCCTTAGTTTCTATTTTTGGCTTAGCTAAGCCTAAAGAACCTGCTATTACTGTTGATCAATTTACCTTACACACAAAAGAAATTGACACAGTAAAGCACCTTTTGTCATTAAATCCTCATTTAAATCTCCAAGAGCCTTTATTGAAGATGATCCACAATGAGTAACGTTTTGTGTCTTTGAGTCACCTTTTATTCTTCACATTGCCACACATGGTTATTTAAAGTCCCATATTCACACTCAGGTTGGAAAAAACTTTGGTCTGATACCTCTACTTGCTTTGCTTTAGCGGGGCTAAACCTATCTCAATGGGACTATCATCTAAACTCACTTTCACATTAATTGTTGGTTGCCTTACACCTGCTGCTGTTTGTGCCATCAACTTAGAAGCACAAGTTGACATTTCTTTCAGCATGCAAATCAGGTGTTGCTCGAAGCCTTTTCATAGACAGCAGAAAGTATTCTTCAAGCCTTTCGTGGTGCTGGTGCCCCAGACTGTGATTTCAACATTGTGGAATGTAGATGACAGGCTACAAGCTGAATTTGCATCACTTTTTTACAGTCATCCTTATGAAAGATCTTCAAAGAATTGCCCATCATGTGTTCTTGCACTAACCAAGAGACATCTTATAGAGAAAAATGAATCTTTTTTCAGTTTATGCTGCTTTTTACTGCACTGGACTATATCAACCTCTGCATCCTGCAGCTATTACTGAAGCACAAAGTATAAAATGGTAAGTGAAATGATCAGCATATTTTACATATATATTAAATCATCTGTTATGAGTAGTTTGCAAACTATATTCAAGCAAAACATCACTTCATGTTGAACTAAGAATATACATGGATTTGAAGGAAAGAAATGTATAACATTGGTAAGTTTCCTATGACCACTGCTATTATATAATACTATGTTTGTTTAATTTATTTATATAGGTTGACCGACTGGTTACAGTATGATGTTTACTAATTGGTATTGACAACAGCTTAAATTGGATGCAGAATTAGAGCTGTGTGTTTGTCTTTAAAGAGAATGGTAACTAGTGTCTATTTCAGACTATGATTTATACATCTTTGTTGTCTGCATAATTGAACACTAATAAAGATGAATATGTTATTAATATTATGGACAATTACCCTTCTTGAAGTCTCTATGTCACCCCTTTGAAATCAAAGGTATATTTACTTATAGATATATTATACACACATTACTAGAATAACAATTATACAGCTAGACATTCTAATGGCATATCTTTTATATTAACTCTTTAGTGACAAATAGCAATTTTAAAAGTTTTATATCTGATATTAACATGCTGCACCAGATTAGAAAGTATTGTGTTTAATAAGTAGAAACCTGTAGGTTCCACTAATGGAAAAGGTTCATGGATGTTATGCAACATAAATAGATATATGTATGCATGTCTGTATTTATTCAATGTAGCAATATTCCACAGGTTATACCTTATAAGACACATGTTTATTGTTTTCCCACAGATTGGTCAGCGATGTAATTACATCCATGACTAATTTTTTTTGTGTGCAATTGCTCAAGTTATTTAAAGTCTAAAACATTAATACTATCCATTGAAAATAATTACTTAGTAATTAATAGGATTATCTAACATTAATAGCATTTCACTGTACAATGGACACTTATACATACAGGAGATATGTGGTATTTTTTGCAAAGTAAAGAACTATAGAAGACAGTATAACCTTCTAGTGACTTATTAACAATTTATTATGTAAATCCAATGACTGACTGTATTGTAGTAGTTCCAGTACCTACTGGTAAAACTATAGCTTATAGTAACTGTTGCTAATAGTATTGGTAATGATATCATGAGAAGTATAGTATTTTAATTTATCACTGATAACTAGTATATATCAACTATAATAATATAATGTAGTCAAAATATAATTTTAGTTCATTATTAAGTTATCCTTTATACTCTGTAATAGTGATGTCTCTACTTTCCAGTATATATTACTGTACGGCTATTAACCAAGTATAATCGCTGTGACCTACAATTATCAAGTTTTAATGGAGTGTATAATCATGCAACCATTCATCTTGAACTATATACAAACAATAAGTCCAATAAGATATCAATTCATTGTTAGATCTGTAATATATACTGGAACTCAAAACATTCAGGGAACTCAACCGACATTATACCAAGTAGATCACTACAATTTCAATAAATAAATTTATATCTAAACAATATTGGACAGACTTCTACTACAGGAGTACATCCGTATCAGTCACACCCCCTATAACAATCCCCAGATGTCCTACACTTAGTGGATCTAGTAGTCAATTCTATATATAATATATAAGAATTGACTACTATCATACTATACTACTACTTGTTTGTAATATCTTGATATAAAGGATCAGTACTATACATAATAGTGACTATATATACCACTGTGTTGTGTGAGTGTGTATTCTACTATTGTACAGTACTAAACAGAGTAGAGATGAACTAGTCCAGTCATAAAAATGTTCTCAGTACTACATGAAGCCTATATATATATAATGATATGAACAATAACCATTACTTAATACTCCTTCAATTTATGAGATAGTATTGGTGTAATATGACATATAACTTAATAATAATAATGAATCAAAATATATTTACAAAGGCAAACATATATATTATAAATGCCTACTTGTTGATAAAAAAATGATGGATGATCATTCATACTTGCTGCTGTATACTCTCCATTATGTATTGAAGATGTATTTACAGTTCTATTGTATTTTAATTGAACATAAGCTTGTATTTAATATAGACTTGTTAATTTAGTTTATAGAAAATGTGGAGGAGATTTTCTAAAACTACATTACTACATTGGTGGCATTTAATCTGTTCTTCTCTGTATGTTCTTTTCCTACATTACTTATTTTAGAATAATTCCCAATTGCACACTTATATGAAGGGTCTAGGCTAGGACACATTTTACATTGTACATTTAATTAGCAAGTCTGAGTATATATAACAGATACTGTAATAGATCATTTATTTTGGCATATCAATGTACAAACACAGTTTCTTTCTTCATGGTAACTTTTAATGTTAATTATGTTTCAAAGGCTGTTAATAAGCAAGATGAAAAAATATATTAGATCACCTATCATATTCTAAATACATTGTGGAAACACATAGAATGTTTTATGTGCATCGTCTGCTGGCTCCTGGTTTATAACTGAAGATCATGTTACCAAGATAATGAGATAGCAATAAATTATGCTGCTCCAAAAACATCATTCTAAGGTATTGTAATGTATATAGAAAGTTTTAATGACATCAAAGATTTTAGAAAAAATACGTTCACACTTCACTATTATATTTTTTAAATGCACAAAATCAAACTTGATTAGTAAAGTTGACCAGCTAACTAATTATGTTCTCTAAGTCTAACAATAATATTTCAATCCAAGTTCCCTGCCATAAATGTAGTTATTTCTTTTTTAACATTTACATAATTACTTTCCTGATAACTGAACTGTCATCTCATCATCATTCTCCTCTGCAGCATAGCAATGAGAATATATTGGTGGTGCAATATTTTGTTAGTGACTGAGCTGGTTCTAGATTCATTGTTCTCTTTTTTCCTTATTAACTACTGCATAAACATTGATACATGTGGATTATTCGTCTTCTTTGTCGTTATTATCTCTTAAACTGTATCACTCTCATCATTTTGTCACACTTTCAACTGTAGTACCCTCTTCCTTCTTATCAACTACTGCATAAACTGGTAATGCATATGATTGATATCTTCATAGTGGTAATTACTCTAAGTGTAGATTCTCTTCATTTAATGCATTTTCGACTGTAGTACCCTCTCTGTATTGTAAAATAAACATTGTTGTTGATAACACTTATAACAACATTACATGATTTACCTTGATGACAAGAATTGTTCCTTTTGTATTCTCTTTGTGGATTCATTACATCACTATATAGAAAATGTATGACAAACACATTCTATTCTTTAATTGGAATAAATAATTACACAGTCTTGATGGACATGCGATCTATTTACAAAATTAACTTAAACACTTACATTTTTCATATTTTCTTCTTAGCAACCATAAGCCACTTATTATTAACACCATGATAGTGATAATGTTTAGTGAAAAGTAGAAAATACCACACCAATAATGAGCCCAGTTGGACAACACTTGTGAATTCTCTCTACAATTACAGTCATTTGATTGAGAATTTATCATGGTTTCTTTGCCATTTGACCATTGATGTTAGTTTCGTTGATTGATGATGACATAAAAGTAATTTTTGATATATAAAATATGATGCTTTGTTAATTAATTACCTTTATTTAATAGTTTACATCACTTCCATTCACTTTGAAGTGGCATATTCCTCCTCATGGAATATGATACCACAAAGAAACTGTAGTTTTGACAGTATTACATAACCACTAAGGATTACTTCAATATATTGGGTCATTCCTACACGATGTTTTACAATCACAAATCATTTGTAACTCTGTAGAACACCCCCATAACCAATCTATTATGGATTCTCATTACTGGTGGGAGACCAATGTGATTAGAACATGAGAGAATTGATCCACATTGCAGTGACATTTCTGGTTTCCTAGGCAACTAATTAAGGAATACTCATTGCATTGTCTTTCACCTTTACAATGGTTGCCAATTTGACAATCATATACTTGCATATAATATCTGTAACTGTATGAAGCTACTGTCTAGAATTTATTTTGTTGGTTATACAAAATATCTCAATGATGTGCTGGCCAAAGTTTGTGCATGAAGGCTGTCTATCTGATCTACAGTAGCTTTGCTATGTAATGTGTGTAAGGGCATCACCCATATTTTAATATGACATCTTAATCATCAGGACCCATTTGCTAAATATACAAACTTTGGGCAACCATAGTAGCGGTAATCAAAACAGTGTAATTTCCAATATTTTTTAATTAAAATAAAAACACTATATTTACTATAAGTGACCATCAATCAGTTAAAATAACAATCTATTTAAACGGGTGTTTTTTGTACACATACCTTTAACATATATATTATTGTGAGGCCGATAGGCTTCTTTATATCATTGGTATACTCATCCTCAACTCTAGTGTTTAGATACAGACAATTGTACCATCCTTCATCTTTTGATTGAAATAGAAGCTCTACTAAAATATTTAGTTGGTAGTTGATATGAAGAATAATCTGTGTAATATTGGATAGATCAAGTATCATTTAGTGTACAATTGATATATGTTGCTGTTCCATCTGTAACATTAAGTATAATCCAGAATGATGAAATGATCTCTGGTAGATAGTAATGACTTGACTGTTGTTTCGTGATCATAGGACCTCCTGAACACATAATAAAACTATTATTGATTGTTAATTCCATTAACTCACTGTTTATTTCGTAAGTATACTTTGTGTACAGTAGTATCTATCAATGTTTGATTTAACATTACATTCATCTGGTATAACCACTGTATAATACCCTCAAGGTTACCTAACCCATATTTACTATATAGTCCAATCTGTCCTGACATATGCACAGAATGTAATTGGTGATGAGTCATCTACTGTAGACACTTCCGTACCATTAGGATAAATACCAAACTCCAATGTTTAGACTCCTTTTTAGCACTTTGACCACCACAATGCAGATAGTTTTCATTGAAATAATTTGCAGGAATCATGGAATTATTTGGGTAAGACGTTTTGTTGTATCCTCCATACATTGCACCTCCTACATTATTAGAAGATATATTATTTAGTTAATTTTTTGTAGGAAACATCCAGTGTGAGGTACTGGTGGAGAATTAATAGACCTGTCCATTAATGGCATTAGCACACCAAATATAAGATAAAAGAAGATAGTAAGACTTATTATGACAATCCTGGGGAGTTTCGATTATCCTTGTAGGCGAATCCCTCCCTTAAAAATGGGAGGGGTTTTGTAGGGGTCTACGCGAGCACTAAATCTGCCCCATAGATATAGCAAAAGATTAAAATTATTTATATTTTTATTAAAGAGTCATGATTCAGAATTTGTAATATCCTATGAAAACATACCATTTGTAGTGAATATAATGCTAGAAGAGCAATTTTCTTCCTTTTTATATGACAAACTTGTAGAATGCAACGCATATTGTATATATCATTTGATAGTGCTATTCCTACTGCACAGAAGACATAATTTTATTGAGAAATTAATACTATACCCAAACCCTAAACCAACATTAGAATCTAACTGTATTAATTTCACATTGAATATGCACCTATGGTCCTGTCCTGTTCGAATTCAAATAATCACTCTGATTTGCAAGTTAGCTAGTCAGACGAACCCAGAAGTATGTTATATTATGGGGACCACTTTGTCAGACTCATTTGCATTATTTTTGGGTCAATTACTTCAGATTTTGAATGAATTCAGTTAAGATCCAATTCACTGGTCACCTGCTCAACTAGATTCAGTCCTTTAACAAATATCTTTGTCATCACCACAAATATTCCATCATCAAGATAAAATACTATTAGTAAACTAGACTGTAGTTGTGTCAATAGCATGTAAGTTATTAGACAGAGAAGTCCAAGGGTCTAAAGGTCATGTGCCTACCACTCACTAGATTGACTTATTATACCTTTGAGATCATTGGGCTTAAGACTTTCTGGACTCCCACTGAACCAGAAGAAAAGAACAGATGATATATGTTCATTAACTGGTAAGAATTTCTCAAATATGAACAATCATTGGACAGATCACTGCTGGGGTTGGATGTATGGTGAGTACATAGATTTCAAAAACTTTAAAAGTATCTTCACACTGATTCTATGAATATATTTTCTTGAACATTTCCAGGTGAACTGCATCTTTAAGTCATTTTCATCCAAATATAGCGAAACACTTCTTGTTATATAGCCATGGAAGATTAAAGAGTTGACATTAAGTTTTTATCATATAAAATGTCAAGTTCCAATGATATTTGGGATTAATTTTTCATATTTGATCTGGGCTTATTGGTGATATAGCTAAGCTCCATCTTTCAATCATTTTCTAATGGTATGCCAAAGACAGAAAAGTGGAAACAGACAAATTCTCACTTGAGAGGTTTCATTGGTTTCCATGATCTCTCTAATT
>NW_024532917.1:0-75149 GCF_016097555.1 Gigantopelta aegis | reverse complement strand
TATATTGTATATTGGTTTTGGGACAACTTTCATTACATGGTTTTAGGTAAACTTTCAATTTAACAGACATAATGGTAGTCAAGTTTATAGTTATTGTATATATAAATATGAAAGAAATTGTATCATAGGGTTTTATCTCATTGTCTCAATTGCTTTTTGTTTTCTGGGATATAAGCGAAGACAAAAGCAGGAAGATATTTTTAATTGTTAATTAAGATATACAAAGAGTTCTGAATCGGTAGACATGGCTCGACTTCCTCTTACGCTAGCCTCTTACTAGTTGGTCTTCGTCGTGCAAGGTATGTACTTGCACAGTTACCTACCATATATGTGGAAAGAGTTCATAGCTCTAGTGTCTCTCGTAACTCTTACTAACTTCGTGAGAAAATAACATTACGCTATCATGAACAAATCGTCCTCTTTGATGTATTTCCTTAAACTATATATACGGACTTAGATAGCCAAGATAAATTTTTGTTACTTATGTTTATCTTTCTTAGTTGCCTGTAGTGGAAAGATGTCCGTCCCTCTACAATGGCTCATCTACAGGTAAAGGTGATGATGGTATGTTTACAAATCTGTTCTGGTGGTCAATGGGTAGCTGTATGTGACCTATCGTTTGGTTACAGAGGTCAGTCTATTGTAGCTTGCAAAGCACTGGATACAGTAATCCAAGTAAGTCCTCTAAAAAGTATCCAATAATCAGTGAATTAGTTTAAAGATTGTGATCTCAATATTGGTCAATATGAAATTAAAAGCACTAAAGTATAGAGTCTTGTCCCAGCTGAACTTCAGTGATGTTACCACTGAGAACCTAGAAATTCATGATCATGTAGTAAAAATGGCAGTACTATTCGCTACACTCAGCCAGTGTATTAAGAAATCCTCGTTACTGTTTACAAAATACCTCAAAATTTTTGTTGTTGAGTTGCATAAGTTGGTTTATTTATAACTTGCTACTAAAGATATATAAACACTTACACAATTTATTACTATAATAATTTCTGTAGAAGATAGATAGATAGATAAATGAGTAAAATGAGAATGTTGTTTCCACGTCATTTTACAATTTCTATATCTAATCAAGACATATACTCATAAGGTATTTTGATTAAATTCCATAAATTTTAGATAGCCACTACTGACATTAATAGATAAATATAATACCCAGTTGTACAGTTTAAAGGTATTAATCAAACTAAGGCACTGATAGATGCATTTGTAGATGACTATCAATTCTTCACCAATTCATATTAAAAATTTGTCAGTTGGTCCATAGTTATGAATTGTAATATATACAAATTACTGACTTATGGCATTGTGCAATGTGATGTCCATAAATGAGTTATGGAGAAGATGAACAAACAAAGGGCGTTATGTAACAGAATAGAAAAAAGTGGAAAGAAGATGAAAGAAAAACATAAAGTTTGAAAAGTAATAAGGCTGACATGATAAATTGTATGTTTAGAAGATAGACAATGCAGATTGGAGATGGCCAGCAATGGCAAGAAGCATAGACAAGATAATGGAAATTTGGTGCTAACTTAGAAATATCAGACAACTTAGAAACATTCTGAAAATTTTAGAAACACATCCCATGTATAATTGCTCCAAAACTCTCTTGAATGAATATCAGAAAACCGTTGAATGTTTTCAACACTCTATTCCCATAAACATTTAAAAAAAACAATCCTTGACACATGTATTCATGTGTGTTTAGCCTGTATGGGAAGCAACCCCACTTCTCACTCAGGCTCACCAACTCATTAATTGCATTTTACTAGTATATTTTTGTGTATTTTTATATATTATATATTATATACTATATAATCATATTACATATATATATACAATATATTATAATATATTTATTAGCATTTTACATTTATAATTTTGATGATAAAATCAGTAAAATAATTGATGGAAAATATTTCAGCTTATGTGGTGTATTAATACTGTCAATCATTTTGTCTATTATAATAGATCCCATTGCTTATCTTGATAGTGGATATTGGTTACTCTTGGGCTTTGTGGTACATGCTACTGCAATAATCAGTCTAGTAGTTTATTTAAATTGTTTGACTAGCAACAGTTACACTTTCATAAAAAACCATAAATTTAGATATAACACTGCTGACATTAACAGATAAATTTAAATTACAGACAGAGTTTGTATAAAGTTAAAGATATTAAATTAATCAACTAAAATCTCTTATAGAAAACCTTTGTTAAAATCTATCAAACTGTCCATCAATTCACATTAAACTTGTTAGTTTTCACAATTATGAATGGCAATGCAAATTACTCATTATTGTTGACTTATGGATTGTGTATATGATGTGGTAAAGGAGAAGGTTAACAAGCATAGCAGTTTACATAGCAGAATATAACAGGAGTAGAAAAGAAGTGAAGAGAGAGACAACAAGAAGTTTGAAAACTAATACTAAATAGTAAGATAGACATGGTAATTTAAGTTTTTATAAGATACGACAAAGCAGATTGGAGACCTCTCTTGACTGAATGTCAGAAATACCTACAAATTCTTCCAACACTCTCTTCACCCACAATTTTTAAGAACCGAAATCTTTTCACATATATTCATGCAAATATATGATACATGTGAAAGCACACCCACCTTCTCACTCTAATTCATTGTGTTGCATGTTGCTAGTATATTTATTGTTATGTTTGTGTATGTCCTGTACATAAGTCATGACATTAAACACCATATATATATATATATATATAATATATATACATATTGCTAATTATAATCAGTAAAATAATTGTTGTAAATATTATCTTCTCTATTATATAGATCCTATTGCTTTCTTGACAGTGGATATGGTCTGCATCCTGGCTTTGTGGGTACATACTACTGCAATTAATCAGTCTAGTAGTTTAATTTTTCTTGTTGACTACAAACAGCTACTACTTTGCATTCATATTATTATAACATTACTATTGTAACAATAACGAGACACTGTTAGTCTTCAATGCAATATTTGACAGTGGTGAGTCCATCATTCTAGTTTGAATTATAAACATATATCTGTGTGTGGTGTGACAGGAAACAAACTCAATTTCTCGAAATAAGTTTGAAACAATGCTTTCATATAAACTGCTGGCAACATGTCCATCAGAATCATCTGAATTTTTAAAAATAAAGTCATTACATAAATTTACTAATTTGTGAAGTAAATACTTTGCCTATCTAATTATATTGGCACCCTGTTCAAAATGTCTACATAGTAACTGTTTATACATGAGCACATGAGTATTTGTTTTGGCTTCCATAATTTTGTACCTACATAATAAATATTGCTCTTTTATGATGATAGGTGGCTGTAACTAAAAAGATATCCGTCTATACAATACGCTACTAATAAGAAGTGGGAATAGTGGTATGTTACAGATTTGTGAACTCAACAGGACAATGAGACTGCTGTCATGTGACATAACTGGAATTGTTATAGTGCACCTGCTGCTTGTATGATCTTGGATATAATGACACTATAAGTGAATTTTAGATAATAATGAGATGATTATGCTCACTTTCACATTATTTTTATTCTAAATCATTTTTTATGTATGTTTAGCAAACTGCTTGAGCAAAGGTTGTACTTGTTTTGAAAATTCAGCAATTTGTATCAAAAAAATTACAAAGTTTACCCATAAAATGTTTGCAGTTCCCTTGTTAAGAACGACATGAATTAAGTATTAGTGAAGAATTTGAGTATAAATAAAGCAACTTGAAATAGAAATTAGAAGCCAATGTAATACATCTTGAATTATTTTTAATATCTATCCAATGTAATGATATAACTATTTTTTGTTATGTCAGGACCACTTACTCTGTTAATTCAGCACCATGACAAAGAAGGATTTGGGACCATACCAGCTGTTATTCATATAGTCTTCATCACTTTCGTAACTGTTATCATATTCCTCTTATTATCGACACTCTAGCGTATTATGTAACCCTACAAGGATACAGTTAACCTTGTTTGCTCAAACCAGGTATGCATTCACAACAGATTATGCAATTTACATGTTGGCTTTCCGACCATATTGTACATTGCTATTATAAGGGAAAATACTAGAAAACAAGTTAAATTACTTAACAATATTTTAAATTTCGTAAGTACATTAATTTGCTAATTCATATCTGTTATGACAAAAAAAACAACACAGATTGCCTAATTGCGCTTACATAATAGACACAAGCATCACATGTTTCAGTTCAGTATGAATGAGACTGGTTAATGAAAAGTCAAGCTCTACTTCTGAGGGTTACTCGCATTGAAATATGTTACAATAAAAGTGGAGGAAAACCAATATGTCAAACAAGTTAACTATTATTATTATACTATGGTTCATATGAACGAATTGCATCTACACTTTGTTAACCACTTGGATTTACAGCTATCCATGTTTTTTTTTTTTAGTCCTTAACATAATAAAATTAATACTTAATGAAATTGTTTTAAAGTTTTTTTATAACACAATTGAACATGGTCATGTTTATGTTATATTTATTTGATCTTTGAAAAATAACACTTATGTAAAATAACAAATTATGATAAATTACCAGCTAGCCAATTAATTGTCAATTAGACTATTTTTTACCAAAAACATCAACTAAGTCTTTAGACCCTCAATTTCCTATAACAGTAAAAAGTTTTTATTCACTGTTTTTTGCCCCCAGAAATTATAATTGTTTACGGTTTATAATTCAAATTAAATAGTCCTAAATTTTTATCATCAAATTATAAAAATAATAACACCACAAATGTCATTTCACTAGTTTCAAAAATAATTCTTGATGGACGATATGGGTACTCGACAACATCTTATCTGTATATTATATTCCAATACTGTTGTCACACACTTATACCACCTAAGATACTTGCAGTTTATATAACTATGGCTATTCCTCATGTGGGAACTATCAATGTCAATATCATCGAATGGATTAAAATGTTTATGGTATGTTTTATATTTTCCTCAACTTACATGTTACATATTATTAATTTGAGACTACTAGCTCAGCCAATATTGATGATAATACATTGGGACAATATTTGTTATACAAATGTTTCAGTTAATAGTGTCTTCTTCAGAAATAGCAATAGAAAATAATTTTATTATTCAAAATAACCAATTCACTACTTCATCAACTATGCTTGCTCTAGGTGTGTTGTTATGTTTTGAATAATTTACATATTTGTGCACATAATATCTGCAACAATTGACTATGTCCAAAATTCCATGATCTTATTTCAGAATAAATTGTATATCTAGTTAATATCACAATAATCACTTTTTGTGCTATGCTAGATGATTTGTACTTTTGTAACATGAATTTCTCTATGTTCGTGTGATTTCTGGATGGTTGAAAATATGTTAATATATGAAATATATTACAATTCATAATGAACTTTTTTCATTTATTATTTAGAACCGGAGAATGTAATCAAGGAGATGTGCGACTTGTAAAATGGTACTGTTGCTAGAGAAGGACGACTTGAAAATTTGTGCATTTGGAATTTGGGGTAGAGTATGTGCTCAACATTTTAGCAAATCAGCTGCTCGGATTGCTTGCATACAAGCTAATTATACTGATGTTAAAGGTGTGTATTATTAAATCTAACTATATTCATATGTTCATATTTGTTATATTGTGACAGCAAGACATTTTTATTGCATGTTAAAAGAATGTACTAAAGCTGACTTTGAAAGTAATACTTGCCAATTGAATAATGAGTTAAAAATGCCTACATTTAGTCAAGAGACCAGCATTTTTTTATTTCTTGGTCGTTGAATCCATTGTAGACAACGTTAACGTTGATACATTAACATAGTATCCTATAAAATAAGTAAAATAATAATTACTATGAAGAAACCTTATGCAAACAGCCAGAGTAAACTAAGCACAATTGTCCTATAATGCCAATGTTACAACAAAGTTATTTTGGGCATTATAATTGCTACTAGTGTTAAAATGAATTTTTGCATTAATACTGTTATAAAATCTCTTATCAGTATATGGCTTTTGAAAAGTTGTAATTATAAATGTTGTATTTGAAGTCTAATTGCATAATAATGTTTATGCTTTTTCTCATAATAATAATAGGTGCTGTTATTTAGATTCTTATGGAAATATGGAATTGGTGATAATCCTATTGTCTTGATGATCTTGATTGTTTTGGACATGAAGAAACACTACTTGAATGCTCAAAAAACACTGTCTATCCAAACTTTACTTGTTCAAATAACCAACATTATTGGACTTTATGTCTAGACAGTAAGTTTTTATGCGAATTATGTGTATAATTGTGCCTGTGACATTATTATGATTTAATATCGGGTAATTTATGTTTTGGTAGTAAATATTACATTGTAGACTTTTTGTAATAATTTCAATTCACCACACTTAGCAAAGCATTGTGTCATCATTTCAACTGAGACTTTGGTAATTATATTGTCATTAATAATATATAAGTCTAATACCAAGTTACCACAAAGCCAAGCCTACTCTAACTCAATATGTATGAAGCCAACTTAGAGTCTAGAAGTAATATCATTACATCTAATCTAACCAGAATGACCAGTATACTGTTTACTTTAGTTAAAATAGTATCCTCTCATGGCTTCAATTATTCTGTTAAAATTACTTTCTCTAGTGGGCTTTACCATATTTTGTTAGAGTAGGCTTGATTTGTGGTAAGTCAGTATTTGGCTTATGTGTTATTAATGAAAGCATGGTAACCAGTGCTTCAGTGGAAATGATGCTATGCTTTTTAAATAAAATAAATAAGTGATCTCAGTATATGCTTCAGTTAGTGTTTTTGCCCTTACATGAAAATAAATATTTCCAGTCATTGTTTTAATTTGACTTAATTTTTATAGATTGTACAGAAGGAGATGTTCGCCTTGTTGGTGGTGCTCACAAATTTCAAGGAACTGTAGAAATTTGTCTTGATGGTTCTTGGTGTCTAGTATCACAACATGGTTGGGATGACAGAGATGCTAGAATTGTTTGTAGAGAATTAGGAGGATATAATCCTAGTGGTAAGTTACTACTAAAAATGTACACCTACACTGTAAAAATTAAATTTTTATTTTAACAATTACTTTGTAGTTTACATTGGTGGATTACTATGATATATAGAATTTTTGTGAATTACCCATTGTGTAATTTCTCAGTATGTTGTACTTTTACATGCCAAGAAATTATACAATGAGTAATTCACATAAATTCTATATTCCATAGTAACCCAATGATGTAAACTACAAAGTAATTGTTAAAATAACAATTTAATTTTTACAGTGTATCTGAGTTTCTTTATATATTATATTGTTGACATATTGGTTTTAGAATATTATGACTTTTCATCTATCATTTAGTAACACTATATGTGTTTTAATTTCAAGCATCAATTTACAGTACTTTTATATAATGCACTTAGCATAACAGAGTAGCATTTGTGATAAATCAGTAATGTTATTGCAATTTATTTTTAAGACTAGTGGAAAAAGTTTGATAATTTATATTAAAGTGATAGCTTTCTACAATCTTTTGCCTTGGCTATGAAAATGACAGATTTAAAATCACCCAATTATTGTTTTTATTAGGTAGAAGTTCATGTATCATTGTATAAAGTTAAAAGGCTATTTTAACATCCAATCTGTAGCCTATATTATGAATTACTTACAACAAATTTGTTTGACATTACAATTACTGGCCAGTTATGTGTGTCCAAAAATGAATGAATTAAGGAGCTATCATATATGTCATTTTAATTATGTCTGTCAATTCACTTTACTATTATAACTACAGCTGGTGAAGCAATTTTCGAATCAAAATATGGAAAACCTAATAGATCTGTTCGTTATAGTAATGTCAATTGTTATGGTAATGAGAAAAGACTATCTGATTGTGCTCATCATACTTTGGAATTTGATGCTGGTAGGACATATCACACTGAAGTTGCTGGAGTAGATTGTCATGGTAAGAACAAGTAGTGCTTGATTACTTTAATACTGTATAGACTGCAGTAAGGTTTAAACTTTAATGTTAGTACATGAACAAAAACTGAAGTTGCTGGAGTAGATTGTAATGGTAATAAAAAAATATTATATAACAGTGTATTGTCCGATAGTTTTTATGGCTAACTTTTAAGTGAATGTTCTTTGATATAAAGAATACTTTATAAAATTTTATTTCTTTTATATTATAGTAATATCTTCATCATCTCAAATCACATCAACTTCGTTACCAAAATCATCTTCACAACCACAAAACAATGTGAAAGCATTTCCGTATTACCAATTCCATCAATCTCAATACAAAGATCATCATCACAACCACAACAACTACGTGGAAAAGTCTTCTAAAATACAATCAAACTTTAATACTTAAATCATCTTCACAATTACAGAAACATATAAAAATGTCTTCATCAGCTAAAATCCAATCAATTTCATCACCAAAATTATCAACACAACCACAAAATTATGTAAGAGTGTCTTCAGCATATCAAATGTCATCATCTATAATACCAAACCGTCTTTAAAACCACTAAGCCAAAATGATAACAACAAAGGAGTACTTATAAGTAGTTTGCTTGTGTTGGCTATTGCAGTTTGTATTTTAGCATTAGGGTAAGTTGGTAAAGAGGATGTATGTTATTACCAAAGTACATGCAACTTTTAAATATAGAAGAGTTATATACTTGAAATATTATAGAAATATTAATTATCTGACTTTCACACAGATCGTTCTGATGATTTGTGGTATTGCTCGTATACAACGACTTTTCAAAAAAGGACATCATCGTGATGAACAGCAAATGAGTACTCTTCAGAGGGGTGATCAATATGAAGACAGTAAGCTTAATTTTGAGGATGACGAAGAAGACAATAGGGAGTCTCCACCATTATCAAGCGAAGATGAAAATTTGTTGAAGATGTAAAACTGATAGAGTCATGTTTTCATCATAACATTTTTATTTTTATTTTAGTAGCCTTAGTTGCTACATAAATTAAGGTGTCCTTAAGTTTATGTACTCGTTGCTTTTTATTATAATTTTGTAATCTCTAGTTTATTTTTAAAGTGGCCTATATAGAGTGAGAACTTTAAAAAAATAATTAGACAATTATAAACAATAATTATAAAGCGTGCTAAATGTGTACTGAAGTAATATTATTACTAACAAATTAAAATAAAATTTTTAAAATAATAATTTTACAACAAATAAAACAATAATAACATAAATAAAATAATAAAACAATTTTTTAAAAAGTGTTCCAACATATGTTAACTTATTTAATACGTTTATCCAGCAGTGAAGCATAGTAATCATTAGGTGATAATCTGCATGGAGGGAATTATGAGAATAAATTAATACAACTAGGTTGTACATATATTTTATTGGTCATAATGTACTGATATACCAATACTTATATAATCATGCAAGTGATTTTGTTCACAAATTTTGTGAACCATGTCTTTTATGTTCAAGTAATAGATATAGGAACATTAAAAATCATATTACCTGAAGGATTCAAGTTCACTAACAAACATGTTGGAGAGAGATTCTAAATTTATCTGTTTTTAGTGGTATAATGCTAATTTTATTAAATCTACTAATCAACTTTATACAGTGTTTAATAGCTGTGATATTTAGTTTTATTGATCACCTTTGTATAATATACTGATTATTACAAGGACTTGGAAAGAGGCATTTTAGCAGCAACAATTTCTTTTGCCGTTGTGTCTAGGTAGCCGGTACCGGCTGCTAACATTATATAGCCGGCCGAGTGAATAAAGGGTTTTAATATTCGTAAATTTAACCCCCCACCCCCCTCACACCAGCTGTAATAATGGCTCTGAAACGTGTGTCTTCATCTCTTGCTGATCAAAAGACTCAGACGATGTATCTTTTTCTGTTGGTGACCAATTTCATAGCTACCAGGAACTTGAGATCAAAATAAACGTCTTCCAAGAAAGGAATGGAGTGCAGCTATGGAAAGAGACTCTAGGACCATTACAGCAGCTGCTAAACGATCTGATAAGGTGATCAACCAGAGTTTAGTGTACTCTGAACTATGCTTCTGCTGTATAAATGGAGGGAAAAAAGTACAATGGCAAAGGAAAAGGAATTCGGAAAACTTCGTAAGTATATACACGTGGTCTGATTGGGAGTGGTTTTGATTTTTGATTGGGCAGAGTATACTGTGACATATATACAGAAAACTACATCTTTGTCTTTAATTGATTTTGTTTCTTACAGGACATTTCGACAAAATTGTCCATTCAGAGTTAACCTCAGAGTAAATGAAGCTGGGTCAGCATTAGTAGTGTGGAGTGTTTGTCCTGATCATAATCATACAGTTTCAAAGGTGATTTCATTAGTTTATGGCAATGATAGTGTATCATTTCCTAATGCAGGTGCTTTTCAAGCATTTACCCAGACAAAGATCTCTTTCTGAGAAAGACAAAGAAAATACAAAAAAATTACTTGAGTTGCGAGCTAACAAAAATTGATCAGACAGCAACTTACTCAAGTGAGTGGAAAAAATTGTTTTGCTGAAGGATATATCCAACATAGCTTCACAGGCAAAAGAAGGAAAATCTCGTAATGACCTTACTGCTGTGGTAAAAGATCTGATAGAGCAGTATGGTAAGTATATCTATACTGAAAGGTTCAATATTTTTCTGTTGTTTTAGGGGCACTAGTGGCTGTGCTAGTCGATGATGCGTGGGTTGTTTTTCCAAGATCAGTCAATGATTGACACTTTCAATGCATACCTGGAAATCATCTTTGTTGATGCCACATACAAACTCCTCGAATTGTCCCCTCCAGTATTTTTGATCCTTTGTGAAGATTCTAATGACTGCAGTGAGGTAGTTGGTGTATGCCTATTAGTGTGTGAAGACTTGGAGAGTATAAAATGGATGATGGAAACATTCAAACACACAACCCAAGATCATCAGATATTCAAATTGTCATGTCAGATAAAGATATTAAAGAACGAGATGCTTTTAAAAGTTGCCTTCCCAATGCTAGGACATTAATTTGCCTGTTCCACACATTAACATCATTTCGTAGAGAAGTTTTCGTGTGAAAAAATGGGAATTACAAAGTGTGAACGAGAATTTTGCTTAGAACTATTGCAGAAAATGGCTTATGCAGACAGAGAGAGTACGATACATTGTATGATGATTTGAAGAAGAGTGCATCTCAGGAAGTATTGGACTACTTCGACAAGAATTGGCATCCAATTCGAGATGAGTGGGGTACTTTGATGCCAAAGCTAGTGCTGGCAGCTTCTTAAACACCACTAACAATCGATTAGAAAGCATCAATGGAAAATTGAAACAAGTCATTAACAGGCACTGCTTGTTGGAAGAGTTTGTCTACCACTTTTTTGTAATTATAACAGCGTTGAGAGTTGAAAGGGACCACAAAACAGCAATTATGTTTTCAAAAGTGAGGCTACTTCCATACAGTCAAGGTAGTCCCCAAATGCAGTACGCTGACTTTTTGACATCTTATGCCTTTGGCTTTATCGAAAAGCAGTTAAAATTTGTTGGCAGTGTTCAGGAACTGGTGGAAATGGAGGACTATTGGATTGTTGAAACATCTTCTGTTAGGCATACTGTAACTCCTAGAAAATGTACGTGCATATTTTTTCCAATCTATGAAGCTACCATGTTGCCACCTTCTAGCCTTGCGACAGAAGTTATGCCTTCCATTATTTGATACTTCTCTCTGTGATAAGCGTTGGAGCAGTGAGTATTATCGATCAACACAACAATTATTCGTAACTTCAGCTTCTTCAAAACTAATACTTGATCAACCATCAGTTACAACGACAAGTACAAAAGAGGATATCAAGATCCTTAGTCAGCACAAGAAGTTCCGAAAGGCATCCTTCATTGCAACTGAAGTTGCTTCAATTGTGAGCTATTCATCTAGATGTCAATTTGTCAGGAGGATTGAGTTGTTGTAAAAGATTTCAGATTTTGGAGGGATGGTAAAGAAGTTTCTGTAGTACCTTTAGAAGGTCAGTTGAGTAATTACATGTACATGTATATTTTGTGCCGGGAAAGGGTTAAAGTACTTGCATGTACTGTACACTATAATGTTCATGTACATACCAGGACCTATGGTTATTGTAGATTATCTTGGTGATGAAGAAGTTGACTTTACAGACAAGGAGATTGATAACATGAGCCCACCTAGAACAAAAGATGTACCATTACATACGTAAGTATAATTTGTCTTGATGCTATTATCAGTGTGGCCTTTGTAGATTGTCTGAAGATGATTTTGAATGTATTGATATACTTGCTTTACTTTACAATGAGTAAGTTTTGTATCAGAATGTACATACATATTATTAATTGTAGGCATGAAACCTCTGATGAACATTGTCCAATTGAAAGCTCTATCAATCAAAGTAAGTTGCTATTGTTAAGTGTTGCTCAGTTATGTTCACAGCTCTAGCTGATATAAAGATTCCGAAGAAAATCAAGAAATGTGGGAGACCAAAAGGCATTGACACAACTGTGATTGGCTTATCAAAGCATCATAAATCCGATAAACCTGTGCCCTTTTGTAAAGTTGATGCTGATACTCTGGACTATACTCTTAATGGTATACTCATCTAAGAGGACTCCGTAGCAGAAAAAATCTCTTCAGCATGTCTTGATGAGAATGTATATATTGAAAGTTGCAAGAAGTATTTTACTGAAGATGCATGGAGCAGTGTTCAAGCTACTCTACTGATGATGAAATCTAATCCTGTGTGGTATTGTGGGCAATGTTCTGGAAGAATTGATGACAACACTGAAGAGTCTATTGTTTGTGATTCATGCCTAAATTGGAACCATTTTGATTGTGCCAACATAAAAACAAGGCCTAAATGTAAATTTTGGTTTTGCTCATCTTGTAACAAGCAAAAGCATTTGTGACATAATAGTTTTAAATAGTGAAGTGTTAAAACCTGTTGCTTAAACTTGGTCGGGTGTGAGGGTTAAAAATATGAATCACGTTTCAGAGCCATTATTACAGCTGGTGTTGGGGGTTTAAATTTACGAATATTAACCCTTTATTCACTCGGCCGGCTATATAAGTTTGAAATGTTAGCAGCCGGTACCCGCTACCTAGACACAGCGTTCTTTTGCAGACGAAATTTTCATTTTGAAACTTTATAATTCATATACTCACAAATTGTCATTAGTCGTAACTGAACCAGTTCTCCCTTCTCAGCCCCAAGTTACATATAAATTTTTAAACTGTTAGACGCATACGGTGGAGACTATAAGAATTAAAAGTTATTTTAATTAAAATTTTTATTTTTCAAACAAAACTATCAAAACTATGTTATTATTAGTTATAAATGTATCTCTTCGCAATATTTGATATTAAATTCTGGTGCAAAAGAAAGAAAATTAAAGAACAGTGACACTAATTTATACTTTTAGTGATTTTTTTGCAATGGAAACACCAGTAAAATCTAGTGGAGTATCAGTAGTGTTAACTGGCAATTTTGTTTGGAGATCATTATTATATTATTTGCACTATGCATGTTTTAAACCATCTAAATAAAGTAAACTAAGATAAGGCTCCTAAAAGAAAAACATTATAATACCTTGCAGGTAAGTTTAAAATATGTTCATCTAATTTTTACAATAATATTTTGTGCATAGTTCTGATGCAATAGTTATATTACTTGTCATGCAGTACTAACTTTTTTAAAAGGTTATATTGAGTAAATAAATTATATTAATTTCGTAATGATTTCATTACACTAAGGTCCATTTGGTTTGACTTTACACATTGATTGTTAATCATAACTTTGGTTGCTACAGAGTTAATTTTGATGCATGTCATTTTGGTTCTTTTGATAATAATTATTTATAAAGTGATGCTATAGTTGTTTGTAGAGAATTGAGAGGATTAACAATAGTGGTAAGTAGACTACTTAATAATAACTACAACATTATCTGACATTTAAAGCTGCGGTATATTAGAAACATGTGAAAGAGGCATAATTATTAATATGCCTTAATTAGTTGTAGCATTTTCAAAAGTGACAATTACATTAAGTGCCTACAATCTACAAAATTGTTTAATATTTGCAGATTAAATCTTACCCCTGCAGAGAGTTAATTTTTCAGTTACTATATAGCATGACTTATCTTTCCATTTTATGAAAATAATTAGGAGCTGAAGTAGAATGACAAACTGAAAGATTGAAATGGCCATAGAAATAACTTTATAGAAATGTTCTTTTTTATTATGACAGGAGAAGCAATCTTTAATTTGACTTATGCAAAAATCAAGAGTTCTTTTCATTATGGTGATGAGAAAAGGCTGACTGATTATGCACATCATACTTTGGAATTTGATGCTGGTAGTAGATATAACACTGAAGTTACTGGAGTGGATTGTCATGTTAAAGACATTATGGTTGTCTTTACTGTACAACATGCAGTAATGTTTTTCATTAAAAAGTTTTTAATTAAATTAAAAATAAAAGTTTAACATACATAATTCAACTAGTTCTATTGGACTTTTTATATATAGTATAATACATTAGGATAAGCAGTTTATATATAATTTGTTATATCTATTAACTCTGGTTTGATTAGCACAAAGAGACTTTTTATGTTTGTGTTTGCCAATACTTAATAATCAAGATCACTAGCTTATTTCCTTGGTAACAGTGGTTTAGTTAAGAATCATTCCTTTTAAATAAATAATAATAAAAAAATATGCAGATTACCTCATATAATGTCTATGCATCTTGATACTGGACTATTGGTATTGCTGCTCGTGACAATCATTAAACTGCATGGAAGTATTTACTTCAAGAAAGAAATCCTTACTATTGTTAAATGGATTGCATTTATTTCTTATCCATTCACATAGTGGCTTATTCCTAGTATTATCATAGCCTGGCTAAAAGGAAAAATAACATATAAAGAACATAGCAATTGTATATATATATATATATATATATATATATATATATAGAGAGAGAGAGAGAGAGAGAGAGAGAGAGAGAGAGAGAGAGGGAGATAGATAGATAGATAGAGAGAGAGAGAGAGAGAGAGAGAGAGAGAGAAACTTCATATTTTCGAAAAAAAACATTAAGTTGTCTCCTCTCATAACATTTATTATTAAAGAAGAAAATGCATGACAAGAGTGCTGATAATGGCATTGTACTTTAATGTGAAATTAATACATTGAGGTTTCTATGTTTTAATGTTTAGGGTCTATAGGCTACAGTATTAAATTCCTATTAAAGTACCGTATTCTGTTTGTTAATGGACTATACATGTATATATGTGTGTATGTAGTATGTATGTATTTATGCGTGCATAGTATCCACTATATATGTTTGTGTTTGTGTTTCGGGATAATACTTTCTGTATCAATATTAATTTAAGGTACAACAGACACAATGTCAGTCAAGTTATAAGTTTGGGTTTTTAACCAATAGAACAAATAATAAGAATAGAAAACTACTATAATGACCGTGTCATTAGTACTACTGCTCAATAAATATACAAATGAAGAATTTATTATATAATATAACTTTGATATTTAATAACCTTTGAAGGGGAAGATATGAATTTAAGATTTAAGGATGATTCACTCAAACAGCATTATCATAACTTTTAGATGATCTGATTTTCAAGAGGCATCCTCTTTAAAACTTTTATATACAAAACTTGCATGTATGCTATTCAATTTAAAAGGACGTTTATGATTATTTACATTCAAGCTATCTAATAATAGTTTCAATTGAGACAATAAGTAAGTCAACATTCTATGAAAGTGAAGGTTGTAGCCACTGTATGTATATAGAAACTGCATGCAAAATATTTTCACCAAGATCAAACACAAGGTAATCACATCACACTACACAATAATCATGCACTCTGGTTTCAAATTGATTATCACCAACCATAATTTTTATTATAAAGAAGAATATGTCAAGAGTGTTGGCAATGGACATGTACTTTAATGTGAACTTAGTATATTAGTTATAGTTTCATGTTATGCAAATCTACGCTATAGTATTAAATTCCTAAAGTACATATATATATATATATATATATATATATATATATATATATATATATATATATATATATATATATATATATACACCTGATTTGCAAAACGGGACCACTTCTGTAAAAAGATTTATGACCTGATTTGTGAACAAACCAATGTTAAAATATATCAAAAAACAGTTGCTATATATGGATAACTATTCTATATATGTGCAAAACTGTTTATTGATTTGTTTTAACAGTGAACAAATAAGGTCACAAATGTTTTGGCAGAAGTGGTCCCTTGTTGTAAATCAGGTCACATTAATTATTATATTATGTATACACATATATATGTAGCCTAATTTCCAAAAAAAAGCCATTTCTATCAACTATTTAAAACACTTGCTTGGATGTAAGCAATTTTTAAAAGAATACTTACTAAATTTGGCATTCAAGTTTTCTATTGTTTTTAAACTGAGAGATAATTTTAAAAAATTCCATTGAAAAATGCATAGTTGTGTACACAATAACTACATGTTTTGAGATGTTTTGAAAGGAATTGGTCATGTATAATATGCATTGTATATGTGTGTTTTGGGACAATGCTTTCATTATCAATGTTTTAGGTAAACTTTCATTTGACAGACATAATGGTAGTCAAGTTATCAGTTATTGTATATATAAGATGAAAGAAATTGTATCATAGGTTTATCTATTGTCTCAATTACTTTTGTTTTTTCTGGGGATATAAGTGAAGCACAAAAGCAGGAAGATATTTTTAATTGTTAATTAAGATATACAAAGAGTTCTGAATCGGTAGACATGGCTCGACTTCTCTACCTAGCCATCTTTCTAGTTGGTCTTCGTAGTGCAGGTATGTACCTGCACATTTACCTACCATATATGGAAGTTCATAGCTCTAGTGTCTCTCTTGTAAACTCTACTTAACTTCGTGAGAATATCATACGCTATCATGACAAATTGTGCTCTTTGATATATTCCTTAAACTATATATACTGACTTAGATAGCCAAGAAGTAATTTTTGTTACTTATGATTATCTTTCTTAGTTGCCTGTAAATGAAGATGATGTCCGTCTCTACAATGGCTCATCTACAGTTAAAGGTGATGGTATGTTACAAATCTGTCTGGTGGTCAATGGGTAGCTGTATGTGACTATCGTTGGTCAAGAGGTCATTCTATTGTAGCTTGCAAAGCACTGGGATACAGTAATCCAAGTAAGACTAAAAGTATTAGTAATCAGTGAATTAGTTTTAAAGATTGTGATTCAATATTGTCAATATGAAATTATAAGCACTAAAGTATAGATCTTTGTCTCAGCTGAACTTCAGTGATGTTACCATTGAGAACTAGAAATTCATGATCATGTAGTAAAAAATGGGCAGTACTATTCGCTACACTCAGCATTGTATTAAGAAATCCTCGTTACTGTTTGCAAAATACCTCAAAATTTTTTGTTGTTGAGTTGCATAAAGTTGGTTTATTTATAACTTGCTACTAAAGATACCATAAACACTTACACAATTTATTACTATAATAATTTCTGTAGAAGATAGATAGATAGATAAATGAGTAAAATGAGAATGTTGTTTCCACGTCAATTTATGATCATATGAAAAAATTTAGAAACAATCCCATGTATAATTGCTCCAAAACTCTCTTGAATGAATGTCAGAAAACTGTTGAACGTTTTCCAACACTCTATTCCCATAACATAAAAAAAAAACAAATCCTTGACACATGTATTCATGCCAATATGTGATGTATGTGAAGCACACCCACTTCTCACTCAGGCTCACCAACTCATTAATTGCATTTTACTAGTATATTTTTGTGTATTTTATAAAAATAAATAAATAAATATATATATATATATATATATATATATATATATATATTTATTTATTTATTTATAAAATATTTAAAATATTTAACATTTAAAAAAAAAAAAATCCTTGACACATGTATTCATGCCAATATGTGATGCATGTGAAGCACACCCACTTCTCACCCAGGCTCACCAACTCATTAATTGCATTTTACTAGTATATTTTTGTGTATTTTATAAATATCAATATATATATAATATAATAATAATTTATATATTTATTTGCATGTTACATTTATAATTTTGATGATAAAATCAGTAAAATAATTGATGCAAATATTATCAGCTTATGTTGTGTATTAATACTGTCAATCAATTCTCTATTATATAGATCCTATTGCTTATCTTGATAGTGGATATTGGTCTCATCTTGGCTTTGTGGGTACATACTACTGCAGTAGTCAGTCTAGTAGTTTATTTAATTGTTTGACTAGCATCAGTTACTCATATTATTATTGTAACAATAATCGAGACACTGTTAGTCTTCGATGTAATATAGACACTGGTAAGTTATAATTCTAGTTTTGAATATAAATATATACCTGTGTGTGTATGACAAAAAAAATTCAATTTTTTCAAAAGAATTTTGAAGCAATGCTTTCATATAAACTGTTGGCACATGTCAATATATAATGTAAAATCATTGCATAAATTTAGTATTTATAAGGTACAATATTTGCCTATCAAATTTTATTGGCACACTGTTCAAATGTCTACATAGTAATTGTTTATACATGAGCACATGAGCATTTGTTGCTTCCATAATTTGTACCTACATAATAAATATTGCTTTTTTGTATGATGATAGATGGCTGTAACTACAAAGATATTCGTCTATACAATGCTGCTACTAATAGTAGTGGGAATAGTAGTATGTTACAGATCTGTGACTCAACAGGACATTGGACTGCTGTATGTGACTATAACTGGAATTGTTATAATGCACATGCTGCTTGTAGTGATCTTGGATATAATGACAGTAGTAAGTGAATTTGATAATAACATGAGATGATTACGCTCACTTTCACATATGTTTATTTCTAAATCATTTTATGTACTGTTTAGCAATTGCTTGAGTAAGAAAGACATGAATTAAGTATTAGTGAAGAATTTGATTATAAAATAAAGCAAATTGAAGCCAATGTAATACATCTTGAAATCATTTCTTAAATGTCTATCTAATGTAATGATCATAATTCGTTTGTTGTGTAGGACCAACTTACTCTGTTAATTCAGCACCATGGACAAAGATAGGGTTTGGACCATACAGTTGTTATTCATATTCATCTTCATCACTTTCTAACTGTTATCAGTATCCCTCTCATTATCGGCACTCCCACATATTATTGTAACCCCTACAAGGATACAGTTAACCTTGTTTGTTCAGAACCAGGTTTGTATGTCAACAATAGAATATATCGTTATTTGCTTACTAAAACAAATTATATATAATATACATGTGGGTGTTTTGTTCATCTATAGTGGTTTGGTTTATGTAAACACATTACTAACTTTATGCAACAGTGGGGAAAAATACCACAACACTAATTCTAACTGGCTGCTTTCAATATTTATTTCTAAAGTACATATCATGTCTATAATGATGAATACAATACAGATTGCATAATTGTTCTAAACTTAATAGGTACAAGTCTGGTCATGTTCAGTTCAGTATGAAGTGAGACTGATCAATGAAAAGTCAAACTCTACTTCTGAGGGTCGATTGAAATATGCTACAATAACAAATGGAGGACCATATGTCCTTCAAATACTACCACTATTATTATCATGCTTCATATGAACAACTTGCTTCTACTCTTTGTAACCAACTTGGATACACAGCTACTCCTGTAAGTTTACATAACATAAATTAGTTCTTAATGAAATTTTAAAGTTTTATAACACAACTGTATTTAATCATGTTTATATTATATTTATTTAATCTTTGAAATTATGTAAAATTGCAAATTATGATAAATTAACAGGTAGCTAATTAATTGTAATATTGAGCTATCTTACCAAACATCAACTAAGTCTTTAGACCTTAATTTCTTATAACAATGAAAATTTCATATAACTTTTTTTGCAGCAAGTTATAGCTGAAAGTTTCATTATTATATCCCTATTATATTGTCAAATTATTAGAAATTAATACCATGGAATATTATTTCTCTAGTTTCAAAAATAATACTTGATGGCGATATGGTACTGGCATGTCTGATCTGTATTTGTATACTCCATACTGTTCACACACTTATACCAACATAAGATATTGCAGTTTATATAATTATCCCACTTCTCAATGTGAAGCAATTATTGTCGAAATAATCAAATGGGATTAATTGCTACGGTATGTTATTATCTTTTGCTAACCTACATGTACATAGTATTAATGTAAGACTAGCTCAGCTAGTATAGATGGCATTGGAACAACATTTGCTATTAAATGTTCAGTTATTTAACAGTGTATTCTTCAGATATAGCAATAGACATAATTTTTATTATTTAAAATAACATTTCAACTACTTTATAAATTGTGCTTGCTGTGGTATTTTATTCATTGTTTGAATAATCTTACATATTTGAGCACACAATAAGTATACAATTGACTAATGTTCCAAATTTCTAAGTAAAATGTAGATTCTAGTTAATATCACAACAATCACTTTTTCTGCCAAACCAGTAAGATTGTTGGTACTTTTCTAACATGAATTTCTTTAGTGTTCTGTGATTTCTGGTGATTTGAAAATATGCAATATATGATTATATTAATCTCATAGTGAACCTTTTATTCACTATTTAGAGCCTGGAGAATGTAATGAAGGAGATGCGAGACTTGTTAATAGTACTGTTGTTAGAGAGGGACGACTTGAAATTTGTGCATTTGGAGTTTGGAGTAGAGTATGTGCTCAACATTTTAGCAAATCAGCTGCTCGGATTGCTTGCATACAAGCTAATTATACTGATGTTAAAGGTGTGTATTATTAAATCTAACTATATTCATATGTTCATGTTTGTTATATTTGTCACAGCAAGACATTTTCATTCCATGAAATTAATACTTGCCAAGTGAATAATTAGTTTGAAAATGCCTACATTTAATCAAGGGACTAGCATTTTTTATTTCTTTGTTGTTGAATCAATTGGAGCAAACATTGACACATTAACATAGTATCCTACAAAATAAATAAATTAATAATTACCATTGAGAAAATCTTTTTACAAACATCCAGTGTGAGCTAAGCACAATTGCCAAATAAGGCCAATGGTATAACCAAATTATTTTGGTCATTATAATTTCTACTAGTATTAAGATGAATTATAAAATCTGTTATCAGCCTAGTACATAACCTTGAAGAATTGTATTCTAAATGTTTGTATTCTAAGTCTACTTACATGATAATATTATGTTTTTCTCATAATTGTAAAGGTGCTGTTATTGATTCTTATGGGAAATATGGAATTGGTGATAATCCTATTGCCTTTGAGGATCTTGATTGCTTTGGACATGAAAAACACTACTTCAATGCTCAAAAACTGTCTATCCAACTTTACCTGTTCAGATAACAACATTGTTGGACTTTTATGTCTAGACAGTAAGTTTGCATGTGAATTGTGCATGTGATATTATTATGCTTTGATATCAGATAGGTATTAAGTTTGTAATAATGACAATAATTTTAGTTTTTTGTAACAATTTTACTGCGCTAGCTGCACTTATAAAAGCATTGTGTCATCATTTCAACTGAGCCTTTGGTAACCATATTGTCATTATTAATATATAACCCTATTACCAAGTAACCATAAAGCCAGACCTTCTCTAACTCAATATTTATGAAACCAAATTAGACTTTAAAGTAATACAATTACATCTAATCTAACCAGAATGACCAGTTTACTGTTTACTGTTGAAATTGTGTCCACTCTTGGCTTCAATTATTCTATTAAGATTACTTTCTCTAGTTGGCTTCACCATATTGTGTTAGAGTAAGTTTGACTTGGTGGTAAGTCAGTATCAGGCTTATGTGTTCTTAATGAACACTATGGTAATTAGGCTTTAGTTGAAATGATGCTATGCTTTTTAAATGAAATAAATAAGTGATCTCAGTATATGTTTGAGTTAGTCTTTGGTCTTATATGAGAAAAATATATTTCCAGTCATGGTAGTAATTAGACTTAATTTATCTTAGATTGTACAGAAGGTGATGTTCGTCGTGTTGGTGGTGCTCACAAATTTCAAGGAACTGTGGAAATTTGTCTTGACATTCTTGGTGTCTAGTATCACAACATGGTTGGGATAACAGAGAAGCTAAAACTGTTTGTAGAGAATTAGGAGGATATAATGGTGGTAGTTTACTACTAAAAATGTACACCTATTTGAGTTTCTTTATAATAATATTGTTGACATATTGGTTTTAGAATATTATAATTGTTATCTCTTTATTTAATTACACTAGTGTTTTAAATTTCAAGCAACAATTTACCAGTAGTTTTATATAATACACTTACCATAACAGAGTAGCCTTTAGTTATAATTCAATGTTATATATAGCAATTTATTTTAAAAAACTAGTGTTAAAAGTTGATAATGTATATTAAAGTGATAGCTTTCTATAATCATTTGCCTTGGCTCTAAAAATGTTAGATTTAAGTCATCTAATTTTTCTTTTATTAGGTAGATTTTCATACATCATTGTATAAAGTTAATTAGTTTTTTTAACAACCAATCTGTAGCCTACATTTTTGAAATTGCTCACTACAAAATTTGTTGATATTACAAATTACTAGCCAGTTATGTGTGTCAAACATGAGATATGAATGAATTGAGGAACTATCATATATGTCACATACCCATTTTAATTAAATGTCTGTCAATTCACTTTACTATTATAACTATAGCTGGTGTGAAGCAATTTTCGAATCAAAATATGGAAAAACCTAACAGATCTGTGTCGTTATAGTAAATGTCAATTGTTATGGTAATGAGAAAAGGCTGGCTGATTGTTGCTCATCATACTTTGGAATTTGATGCTGGTAGGACATATAACACTGAAGTTGCTGGAGTGGATTGTCATGGTAAGAACAAGTAGTATTTGATCTTATTGTACTACAGTACAGGCTGCAATAAACTTTAAACTTCTTCAGTGTTAGTGTTATTACGCTTGTATTGAAAAAAATGGTCATATCAGTTTTAGATAAACTAAGACATATCTTTAAATTATTGTAAGATTCTCTCTACTTAACTTAAGAAATTTCATGTATGGTTTCATTTCAAACTATTTGTAGACCACTTTGGTCCTAGTGCATGATATAGTACCACAATGTTATTTCTTAAAAACTTGATTGGTTTGAATCAACCAATTAATGATCATTTAAGTTATATGTCATGTTTCACTTAGGTTACATGATACCGACAAACACATTGACAAGTATTAACAACATATACATTATTTACTACTAATTACTATGGAATTGACAGTTCATATAAGTTATTATTAAACTTCTGATGAAGAATGTGAAGTACAAATTCCATAGTAACCATCTTACACTAACATTTATCCTTGTTTATTGTTAAACAAAATCTTCATTCCTGTGTGAATTATCTACATGAATTATCAATTCCAGAGTAAATGATGAGTAATAATCAGTTAACAATATGATGTTTATTACTTTGGATCAGTTACTTTGACATCATGTAATCTGAATGACTATGAATTGGTTGTTTGAAAATAATTGATTTTTTCAGGATAGAAGTTATTCTAGTTTAATAATCGTTATTGTGGTAAAGTCTGTTTTGTGTTCATTAATTGAAATTTTAAAAATAAGATATTTATAAAGCAGTTTATTTTATGCAATTTCCTTTACTATATTCTGTCATGATTTTTTACTCTTATGTGTCTTAATTATAATTATAACAAAATATTACTTTCATTATTCTTTGTTTCAGCAAATAATATCTTCATCTAAATCTATTCCAACAATATCTACAATACATCTACATTCAAACACAATTTACTTCAAATTCACTAAGTAACAAGGACAAATAAGAATGGAGTATTCATTAGTGGTATACTTTTTTGGTTGTTTCATTTGCTGTTTTAGGACTTGCGTAAGTTGTTATGTACCACTAACATATATAGGTAAAGTACTGATATATATTCCATAGTCAACAGCAGAACATACAATCCTTACTTCCCTATAGAGTTGTCCTAATAATATGTACCCTTGTTCGAATACCCGAATAAAGAAAGGAACTCATGATGGACAACAAATGAGTGCATTACAAAAAAAATGATCCTCTCTCTATTCAATGTGAGTATGCTAATACCGAATACCGAGGATGAGGATTCACAAGAGTTACCTGATGAAGATGAAAACAATGACAAGAACCTGTTGAAGATATAAACTTTTTATGAATTAATCATACCTTTCATCATTCATTGTTTGTTTTACATATTTTTAAGCAGAGTGTTTTTCTATTTAGTATACTGTTTATACTTACAGTGTGTCATTACAGTTTTATTATTCACTGTACTTGTATATTGTTGTAGTTTATTTTTTCTGATTTCATTATGGCTAATGTGCTTTAGTTTATCTTTTAAGATTCCTTTTTTATACTGCAAAAGATAACAGAGGCTGCAGTGTTGCTAAAAACTTTTCTTAAGTTAGGGAAACCTTCTTAAACAAAATCTTCATTCCTTTGTCAATTCTACATAAATTGTCAATTCTTGATAAAATTAGTAGTATAATCATCAAACAAAAAACCAACAGGAATTGAAAGAAAGGTAAACTATAATTGTCATTATTTATGTTATACACATGTTACATGTACCCTACCTACATGTATACATATGCATCAATATATTTATAAGTGACTGCATATACCTAATGATGAATGTCGAAATCCGAAATGTCGAAGTGAACACTCTACAACAGCATTTATTTTATCTATCATTAACAAAATTTCATTCCTATATATGGACAATCACTACATGAATTGTCAATACCAGAGTATATATATTAGTACTAGTAAAGATCATCAACATTTACTATACTTTGCATCAGTTAACTTTGACAAAGATAACAATCTTTTTTAACAAATTACATTTTTCCATATAGAAAGTATTTAGTAAGATCATCTTATTTTAGAAGTCTGTAACATTTTTCATTAATTGAAGTTTAAAAAAACATTTATAGGAAAGTTTAAGTATGTGATCTATTTATGTGTGTCAAAACTTAGATGTGAATGAATTAAGGAACCATCATCATATATGTCAACATGCCCCCTATTAATTAAACATATGTTGTGCACTTTACTATTATGATTATAGCTGTTGAATCAATTTTCAAATCGAAATATGAAAACATAAGAGATCTGTTCGTTATAGTAATGACAATTGTTTATGGTAATGAGAAAAGGCTGGCTGATTGTGCTCATCATACTTTGGAATTTGATACTGGTAGGACACCTAACACTGAAGTTGCTGGAGTGGATTTGTCATGGTAAGAACAAGTAGTATTTGTCCTTACTGTACTACAGTACAGGTTGCAATAACTTTTAAGCTTCAATGTTAGTGCTATTACTCCTGTACTGAAATAAGGGGTTATATCAATTTAGAAATACTAATTTTAAAAATAACATTTTAATATTTGAAATTAATTGTAAAAGTCTCTTTACTTGACTTAAGTAATTTCATGTATGGTTCAAAACTGTTTATAGGCCACTTTGCCTAGTGCATAATTTAGCAACCACAATCATATTATTAAACACTTGATTGGTTGAATCAACCAAATAATGGTTCCTTTGAGTTACATGATACATACAAAACACATTGACAAGTATTAACAACATATACTGTATTGACTACTAATTTATTATGGAGTTGACAGTACATGTAGTTTATTAAATAACTTTAATGATGTGTTGAAATGCAAATTCCATAGTGACACACTATACTAACATTTATTTTTGTCTATTGTTGAACAAATCTTCATTCCTTTGACAATTAGCTCATGAATTGTCATTCCAGAGTAAATGATGAGTGAATTTGTCATTAATTGAAGTTTAAAAAATATGATAATTTTTATTTCATGTGATTTCTTTTATTATATTCTGATAATTATCTTGTATTTATCTATGTAATTATAATTATACAAAATATTACTTTCATTTTCTTTTTTTTCAGTATAATATCTTCATCTAAATCTATTCCAACAACATCTACAATACTGTCAGCACTCAAATCACAATTTAACTTTAAATCGACAAAGTAACAAAGATGATAAGAATGGAATATTCATTAGTGGTGTACTTTTAGTGTTGTTGCATTTGCTGTTTTAGGACTTGCGTAAGTTGTTACATACACAAGTTTTCTAAAGGTAAAGGTAAAGTACTGATATACATTCCAATAGACAGCAATAGGAACATACAATCCTTACTTCCCTATAGAGTTGTCCTAATAATATGTACTGTAACAGAGTTCACTCAACACTTCACCTTGTTGATTGCCTACTGAATGTCCTGTTAATCAATATTTGTCTTACTGAATGACTTGTTAAGTAGTATATCTGTGTTAATTAGATCTTGTTATAATTACTTTGCACTTCTTTGTTATGTGGTTACTTTGTCTATTGTACTTTGGTCTCTTTAAGTTCTGTATTTTGTTATTTATGATATGCTTTCTGTTAAGTTAAAGCTGAGAACACGATACTGTCCGTTGGTACAGTTGCATTACATTGGCGCAATGGTAGGATCTTCAAACTAGTCTACCTCTTGAATTATGGCAGCTCGACCTTTAGTCTTACCGGAGCCTTTCACAGGAGAAGGCAGTTTGGACCAATGGATTGCTCATTTTGAGAACGTTGCTGCAGTCAATGGTTGGGATGATGCAGCTAAGCTCCTCTGCTGAGAGCCAGACTAACAAAAGAGCGCAAACTGCATATCAGAAGTTCACAGAAGAAGCGAAAATTAGTTATAAAGAATCTAAGAGAGCTTTGCAAGAACGATTCGAACCTAAATGCAAACGAGAACTGTACCAGACAGAGTTCCAGTTGGGCCGATTATGCTGAAGACCTCAAGATCTTGGTCGATACAGCTTTTTCTGACTTACAAGAAGAAGCTAGAGATCTACTAGCAATCAATAGCTTCTTAAATCAACTGGATAATCCACAGGTCGCTTTTAGTGTCAAGCAGTCGCGCCCAACCAAGTTAGACGAGGCAGTAGTCGCCACTCTCGAGATGGAGTCATTTGCTCGACCTATAAAGCGGCTCGAGTAGCCCAGATAGAACAAGGTGGTGATCCTGTAGCATCGGTTACAAAAGACTCTTCCGATACCCTTATGTCTATGATGAAGCAGATGATGAAGAGTGGAGAAACTCGAACAAAACTTGTCGTCCAGCAATGGCAACAGAGATCGTAATGTGAGGCGAGGCCCGCCCACACAGGAGCGGAAACGCTTTGTGCTTCCAACGGAAGTAGTTTGTAGAAAACGCGGAAAGAAAGGTCATTATGCTCGGGGATGTGCAATGCGACGACCTGGTATTCAGCAGGGAAACGAGACACCCTTGCAGCTGTGGAGTCGAGCTGGCAAGGGTCATCACCAAATGACTCGACAGAACATACAGATATCTCCAATTACTTCATCTTATAAGCAAGAGCATACCTTCAAAGACCATTCATAGGCGAGGGAGAAAGCACAATAATGCTGATGCTCTAACATGAATGCCTTATCAACAAAGTGGCAGAGAAAGCCGTGATGATCCAGTAAGGGAGCCAATTCAAATGATTAGAACAGTTCGGCTGGTTGGTAATAAAACTATAGCAGTTGTATAGATTGCAATGAGATGATCCAGTGGTAGGAATAATACTGAGAGCCAAGAAATGGGAAAGAGACCACGGGACAAGTCAGTAAAAGACAACCCAAAGAGTCGTAGATTACTTCAAGTATGGGACCAATTGGTGATAAAAGAAAAGTTAGTATTTAGAAAGTTTGAAAGTCAAAGATGGAACCATATCTTGTTTACAGTGGGTGGTTCCTGAGAATTTACAAAAGGGAAGTATTGGATGAGTTACATGGAGGTGAACTAAGTGGACATTTAGGAGAGGAGAAGACCTTGAGTCGTTAAAAAGAGGTTTTTACTGGCCTGGCCACTGGAATCATATAAGAAATTGGTGTAATACATGTTTTACTTGAGCCACGAGAAAGACTATCTCTACAGCATATCAGCATGTTAAAGAGAAGTTAAATGTACAGCATGAGAGGCATAAAGAAAAGCCATATTCTGTTGTAGATTTGGTTTGGCTGTATTCAACTGTAGTTGCAAAGGCAAATCTAAGAAGTTGCCACCACCCATGGTTAGGACCATATAGAATCATTGTGATAGAGTGCAGAAAATACAACAAATATGTCCAAGAGAGAGAGAGACAAAAGAACAAATTTGACTTACTCTTGAAAAAGCAAGGGGACAAAGAACATTCTGACTTCAACAGATGGGTGATCAACCTGCCTTTGAAGAAGCTAAGTACACCTCTAAAATCTAAAGGAAGAACTTTGCTCCTGCACCAAAAAAGTTTAATACCTTGCTATTATTGCTGAAGCTGAGAGTGCTCTTAACTATCAAAAAGTCAACCAAAACACTGCTAACAACATCAGAGCTATAATTGTAGGAGTACTAAAAGACCAATTAGTACACACAACAACCTATCTCCTTTGAGACCAAAGCATTGAAAAGAACTGCATAGGGATCAGAGTATTATTATCCTACCAGCAGACGAAGGTCGTGCCACTGTTATTTTTATACACAAAAAGATATGATGACAAGATTTTAAGCTTAGTAAAAGACCAGAATACCTACACAAGTGTGAGGCTGACCCTACTTCAACTCTTCAAACAAAAAATGAATGCTATCTTGCTATATCTCAAAGAGGAGGAAAAATTGTCTCCTAATCTTTTACTCTCTTTAAAACAGCTCAATGGAGTAACTCCTCAGATGTATGGGCTCCCAAAGATTCAATAACCAGATGTCCTCTGAGACTGATTGTATGGTTGGTTTACTCCTCACCTACTTACCAACTGTCAAAATATTTATGCCATCTACTTTTGCCATTGGTTGGTAATATCCCATCCATATCAAGAATTCTAGTGATATTTTCCACCTTTAATCACACGTAGTGTTTTAGGAGAAGAAATACTTGTGTCTTTTGATGTAGTTTCTCTCTTAGCAATTCAGGTTACAAGAGAATGTTTATAAGATGATAATACCTTTGAGGGATTCAGAACTGCTTTACCTGTTGATGACATCACAGAGCTTCTTCAGTTCTGTTTAAAAGATACTTATTTTTCATTTAAATGACAATATTACCAACAAAGTTTTGGAACTGCTATGGGCTCCCCTGTTTCTGTAACAGTGGCAGATATGGTGATGAGGAACATATAAAAGGGCCTTGACCTACTTTTCACACTCTCCAACCTTTTGGAAATGTACATAGATGACAACCTGTGTAGCCTTACTACCTTACAGTGGTTGAGAGTTTCTACCCATCATCTGAACTCCATTGAACTATTGATTTAGTTTATGGTGGAGATGGAAAATGATGGCTGTCTGCCCTTTTGGGCATCTTTTATCAAAAAGATAGTCTCTATCTACCTCAGTCTATCATAAAACAAACCCACACTGACCAGTATCCTTCAGTTTTTGTCTCACCACACTTCTTTCCACAAAAATCTGTTGGTTGTCTCTATTTTACCCAGGGCATCTACACATTTTTCCTAGACTCTCTTAATTGTACAACATGTGGAGGAAGAATCACTTATCTTCCAGCTCTACTAAAAAATGGATCCTGATAAAATGTATTAGAAGATATCAAAACAGTTGACACCAAAACTACCAAAGCCATACTTCCCCCAGACTCCTCGCTGTTGACCACAAAACAACAAGGATCACTATTCCATACACAGGGTCAATCTAAATCTATAAAAAGGGTCTCTCCCCTCTTGGTATAGAACTGCCTTTAGACCCACTGAACACCTTAAAGAAAATATTATCCAAAGTCTAAAGACGTGACACCCACCATGATGAAGTCAGGTGTGGTTTATCAAAATTTGTTGACAAGACTGTGATGCAAGTTATATTGCACAAACTCGCAGAACCTATAGCAACGTAGTAAACATATACAGAGCAGTACGACAACTGGACACCTTCTCCACGTCATGTCAGAACATTTTTGCCAGACAGGCACTCCTATCGTCTGGGAATATCCGACTATCTTGGCCTCACCACTCTTTCCTCTAATTTTGGCACATCAACAACAAACGTCCCTCCATCAACCTTGAGAAGTATTGATGGAGGGACGCAACGAGTGCAGGAATGCAGAATCTTTTGAACTGATGAAGATGGTCGCTCTGACTATTGAAATATTTAGCGTTAATATTTTGATTTGGTTTGATGAAAATCTTTTAAACATGAATACTATCAACATTACTAAAACCCAACTCCAGGTCTCTTTCTCATTAAAATGTTATGGTATGATATTATTGTTCATTTTACTTAATGTATATAGTAATAATAAAAGATCATCCCAGCTAGTTTATTTACCAGATAGTAATTCCATGAACAATATTTGCTATACATTGTTTTGGGCAATAGGCAAGTGTCTTGTTTAGGTATAATAATAGACAATAATTAAAATAAACAATTCACTACTTGATCAACTGTGCTTACTGTGGTGTGTTATTCATTGTTTGAGTCATCTTACATATTTTATCAGTACAGGACTGTACAATGTGACTAATGTCCCAAATTTCATAATCTTGTTTCAGAGTACAATGTAGTTTCTAGTTAATACCACAATAAATGCTATAATTTTTTTGTCATGCAAAATATTTCTTGGGACTTTTGTAACACGAATGTCTGTATTGTCATGATTGGAAGAGGTTTTAATATGCATAAATTATAAACTATATTAAGATCAAACTGAACATTTTCACTTATCGTTTAGTATCTGGGGGAAGTACTCAAGAGGAAGTACATCTTCTTAATGGTAATGTCGCTAGAGAAGAACGATTTGAAATTTTTTTCTGGAGTTTGAATTACAGCATATGCCCAAATTTTAGCAAATCAGCATCTCGGATTGCTTGCATACAAACTAATTAATTTTTGATACGAAAACAGACTTCTTGAATGCTCAAAAACTGTTCTATCCAACTTTACATGTTCAGATAACAACATTATTGGACTTTTATGTCTAGAAAATAAGTTTTTATTAGAAGTACACATGTGATATTAATATGTTGGGATATCAGATATGTATTATGTGATGATAAACAATTAAATTATAGTTATTTGCAATAATTTAACTACACTTATACGAGCATTGTGTCATTTCAACCGACATATTTCGTTAATAGTATTTAAGCTTAATATGTTACCACAAAGCCAAGCCTACTCTAACTCACTTTGCCTGAAGCTAATTCAACTAGAGCCAGGTATTATTTTTAATAATCTAACCAGAACTAACCAGTGTATTGTTTGTTTAGTGAAATAATATCCACTCATGGCTTAAATTCTTAACTTCTTTTTTTGATCTGTAGTTGGCTTCTACATATTGACTTAGCTTTCTAAGCTTTATAGTACTTAGAGTTCTCGCTATATCATCTTAGCAAACATTATAGCCAAGGCTTCAGACAAATGACGGTATGTTTTTAAAACGAATAATTAACTGATCTCATAACATAATTGAGTTAGTCTATGCCTTTATATGAGAATAGCACATTTGCAGTCATTGTTGTAATTTGACTTATTTTTTTCAAAAGGAGACACTTGTCTTGTTGGTGGTGTATGCTCACAAGTTTCAAACTGAAGTTGCTGCCATGGATTGTCATGGTAATAAAAGTATTATATATTATTATAGTCCTAATAATTTTTTGGTTTTATGGTTAACTTTTGAGTGAATGTTTCTTGTATAAAGAATACCTTATCATTTTTTATTTCTTTTATATTATAGTAATATCTTTATCATGTCAAATCACATCTACTTTGCTACGCCAAATCATGTTCACAACCACAAAACAAAGTGGAAACCATCTTCAGCATCAGCAATTCCATCAACTTAATACAAAGATCATTGTCACAACCAGTGTGAAAAAATCTACTAAAATTCTTAATACTTAAATATTCATCACAAACACAGAACCTTATAAAGATGTCTTCATCATCTAAAATTCATTCAATTTAATCACCAAATTATCAACACAACTACAAAACCATGTAACAATGTCTTCTGTATATATCAAATCTCAACATATTTAATACCAAAATTACTTCTAAACCTCTAAGCCAAAATGATAACAACAAGGAGTATTTATAAGTGGTTTGCTTGTATTGGCTATTGCAGTTTGCATTTTAGTATTGGGTAAGCTAGTGAATGGGATATATTTTATTGCAATACTACATGCAACTTTTAACAAAATTAATGTTAAAACATAAAATATGTACGTTTGAAATATTATAGAAAATAATATATTGACTTTTTTTTCTTTGTTCTGATGATTTGTGGGATTGTTTATATACAACACTTGAGCATTCTTCAGAGTGACAATCAATATAAAGACAATAAGCTTAATTATGAGGACGATAGAGAAGACAACAGGGATCTCCACCATTATCAAGCGAAGATACAAAATTTCTTTAAGATGAAACTGTGATTGATCTGTGATTGACTGTGATTTTTATTTTTATTTTAGTAACCTTAATCTCTGCAGGAGGTTGCTAAATAAATGGTGTCCTTACATTTTGTGTGTTTGTTACTTTTTATTGTAGTTTTGTAAGCCCTATTGTATTTTTAATATGGCCTATGTAAGTGATAACTTTAAATATATTTAGACAACTATGAAAATGAAAAATAAAGTGTGCTAAAATTAATGTGTACTGAATAAATTTACAAAAATTGCATGCTAACATATTAAATTCATTAAAGTATCATTATCCAACAACTTAGCATAGCAATTATTAGGTAATAATCTAGGGCTATTTATGTGAAGACAAACTTTTATGTAAGTGAAAATAAGTAGTGCATGGGATGAGATTAGTATGCTGATGTGACTATACTAAACAAAATAATGCTTTATGGACCAATCCAAAAAAGGATTACATTGCAACTACAAATTATATAATGCAATAAAGTAAACATACGCATGTTTTGATACTAATGTAGTAGGTAATTCATCGTTGATGTAGCCAACTGTTAGAGTTTGAACTCATTTGTGTTTAGAAAAAGTTTGGGCAGCTTTTACTAATAAATTGGTACAGGTTGGTCATAGGCATATTATATTGCTTTAAATGTACTGACATAAAGTACTTATATAATCATGTAAGTGATTATGTTAATGAAGTTGTAGACCACATCTTTGATGATCAAAACTAAATTAGCAATAACAATCTTATTGCCTGAAGGATTCAGGTTCACAAAAAAAAAAACGTTGAAGAGATTTTATTTTTTTTTGTTTTTTATTAGTATAGCCAGAAATGCTTATATTTGTAAATCTACTAATCAAATTCTGCTTCTGTTTATTTGTTATTTTAATTAAGTTGTGACTCATGACACATTGTTACTTCTTAGTGGAGGCATGTGAATTAATATTTCAATTTTCTTTACAAAAGAGTTGCCACTGCTAGAATCATTATTTGGCATATCCTTGTTGTAACCTAGTATATTATACAAGGTGATCAGTAGAGCAAATCATCACAGAGCCTGTCCCCTCCCATTTGAAAAAGTTGTACATTTTTAAAAGATAGGTGAATTGTGCATATTAGAGATTTGCTAAGAAATGAGAACATTTTTTAATGAAAATTTTTCTTTTTTAAAAAACAAAACTATGAAAACTATTTCACTATTACTTATAAATGCATTTTCTCCTGCTGTATTTATTATGTACTAGGTAACTTCTGGTACAAAAGAAAGAAAATTTAGCAAACAATGACACTAAGTTATACACTCAATGATTTTCTGCAAGAGAAATACCATTACAGTGGTGTATCAGTAATGCTAACTAACAATTTTGCTCGGAGATCATCATTATATTGTTTGCACCATCTTTCAAACCAACTAATAAAGTAAAGTGATTGTAAGGTGTCTAGATGAATGTCATTATATACCTTGCAGCTAACTTTAGAATATCTTCATCTAAACTTTTATAATATACTCTAATATATGTCTCACAAAAAGATTTAGGGCAACATATGGGGAGACATATGGTGTTTATCCACTGATGTATCTGGCTTCACTTTATTGTAGAACTTCATTTGACTCATAGGATCTTTCTCTTTACCTGCCATAATCAAATCTGACAAACTGTTAAAAATTAACATGATACAGAATTTATAAACCACTTTATACATACTTGGATGTGAAAATCATCTTTACTTAGGCCATTTGTTCTCATTTGTCTCCCTATTTCATCTTCTTTTTCATTCTATATAGGTGAATGACTGTTAAATAGTGGTTATACAATATACCTTGAATTTTTTCAACTATATCTTATACCTACAAGTATATGTTTAGTTTGGTATTGATTTCGATAAAGTATAAAGTAAAAAAGATCATATTATATATAGTTATAGTTAAAAAGCAGCTTTTCACAATTACAAACTTGTGATAAAATACCTAGTTTAATTCTTTGTGATGTAAATTGCAGCCACATATATCAACATTCAAGAGTCATTTACCTGCTCCTTATCACTGAAAAGCTTATTAATTGGTTCTGTTTGTCCAAGGTATCTGTATAATTTTCTTGTTTCAATTCTTTTTAATAATTGCTGTGCCTACATTGATCTAATTACCTGGTTATCCAAACAACTGGTGCTTTATTACCTTCTTCATATTTTTCAGTGGTAGATTCTGACATCAAAATTTTTTGCAAAACATTATCTGTTAGTTGGAGTATAAGCAACCATATCATCTATGGAATCTGATATTCTGAATGGCTTCCTGAAAAGACTGACATCTCACAGTGTATATCAAAAAAGGACCTACTTTTCTCTTTCCATATAGATAAATCTCATCATTGGCTGCTACTAAAGCATCAGTAATCCTAGTAATAACAATTAATAATAATGTGTCAATATACAATGTATTTTTTACATTAGCTCAACAGCACAGGCGGTTTTATGTTGATAAGCTCTACGATGTAAAATGGTCCGGGTGTGAAACATTTCGTATAAATTAATGTATTTCCTATCAATATATATATATTATTATCTTTATGACAATAACTTAATTATACTTTATCTCTGCAGCAAATCTGATAAAAACCATCAACCTTAATGACTCGAGCAAATTTTATATGACGCTTCCAGTCAAAGCTGTTACCTAGTCCCAAATGATGGCAGTCTCTTGCAAAATAATCCCATTTATCAACATCCACACCATTTCTTTTATTAGACACAATCTATTGTTTAAAATCGATTAAAAATAAAAGTAGTAAGGATTACATACTTACCTCGTAAAGAAAGCTTTTGCCTCTATCTCGTCCTCGATAACGCCAAATCTCAGAGACAAGGAGGTCGTCAAGGTATAAAAAAGAATACCTTCTAAGCTCTAAGCATCACCAAAATATCAAATTCTTTAATAAAATCTACATCTCTCTTTGTCGTTGATATTTTCTCAAATTCAAGTAGCAAACAATTATTATTTTCTTTTACCATGTGTTCCAGCATATCAATTGATGCTTCTTCATGCTGAGAAATAGATACTCCCTTGTTATAATTCGAATGTTATAACTTACCTTCCAACTTTCTCTGCCTTTGAATCGAGAATAAATTGACCATCAAAATACGTGAGAGAATGGTCCATGACCTAGGTCGTGGCAAAGACCAGCAATCTGTATACATAATACATCTTGATCATTAATCTTTTGTTCCTCTTTGTAGACACTTGTCAAACTGTTGATCATGTTTAAGACTCTTAACAAACTCACCAGCTAAGTGACAAACACTGAAAAAGCTTTAAGTAATTATTAATAAATTAAAATAAAGCACCCACCCTAGACTATGCTCAAATCTGTTATGGAAGCCCCTGGAAAAACCATGATATTTTCCCCCTAACAAAATGAAATAGACTAATTGCTACATGTGATTGTTAATAATAATGTACATATATATATATATATATATATATAGTATATATATATATAGTATTAGTATATATAATAGTGTATAATACATACATACATACATATTGATATTAATATATATGTATATGGAATATGATTGTAAAAGAGACCATTACTGTTAAATATCTCAAAAAAAGGTTCTCAAAAAATTAACTGCTTACATGAAAATTTTCGATAATTGCTTGACAGAGTAGTTCTTCATTGCAAATCAGGTCATATTATATAGATCATTATTCAGAAGTTCAAATAAGTTAAATAATCCTGGCAAGAAGCTAATAGTGAAATTTATTGATAAAAAGGATATCTTTTACAAAATGCTGAGTTAACAGGTTTAGCTATTGTTTCATGAAATAATGCTTTAAAACAAAAATTCTTTTAAAATCTCAAATTGGAAGGTCTATATTGCTTATAGACCCACAAAAAATAGTAGAAATAATGCTTTCCATGAGGTTTAATATTAAACTGTATTAGCGTCTTTTATGAACGGAAGTAACTATTGAGCAGTCATGCCACTGTAAAAATTAGTATGTCATTTAACTGCTAATTTGTACCTGACATAGATGGTATCTATGGGATATAAAATTCTTCATGATTACTCACGGTTTAATTTTGTTGTTATGTTGTACTTTATATTCAAACAACATTATTTATAATTATAGTAAGTGGTTTATATAAAGTCTACATTCTATAGTTATCCCCCTATGTAAAATAAAAATTAGTTGTTAAAATATAACACACTTAAAATTCAAAGTGTACAATTATATATAAATCTCACTGTAAAATACAGATACAATATTGATTTTATAATGAAAGTTTAATGTACCAAGTTGTTTTAATGCATCTTAGTCTTTGAAATTGAGGTGTATCTATGATAGATACCAAAAGTGGATGAAGTTTTATATGACCATGAATTGGTCATGGAAGACCTACACATATAATAGTTATAATGACTAAACAAATTTTCTAACCTTGTAATCAGGATCTTGTTCCATTATTGATATTGAAGTTTTTTGTATGATCTAAAATAAGTCGCCAAAATTATTATTATTTCTTTATTCGGTAAATCATTTAAAAGGAGCTACTTATATACAGCCTGCAGACAATTAAAAACAGACTTACTTGTTTTGTTGAACAAGGAGATACGGTAATGTAAACGATATGTGACAACAGGCACGCCCAAATATGGTAATGGAATAGACGCGTTGCTATGCCAACCTAGACGTCATGAATACAAGTGTATTCGTGTAGGCTAATGCTATAAATTAATCATATGTATATTGTCATTTGTTACAACAGCTGCAAATGTTGCATCAAGTGTATATTCTACACCAGGTGTAAACTTAATTAGGTGTGCTGCACTTCCTCCATGTAGTTCTTATAGCAGGTGAGATTATTATAACAGCTGGATTCATTGTAATGTCTATATTTCCTACAACACCTGCCACTATTACAGTACATGTAAATGTTGTATGATGTGTAAACTTTGCACCCTTTGCATGAGGACATGCATCTGTTGCATATTGATGTTTTAGATATGCAGTCAGAAATATTGGGTACAAGAAACATTATATGTTTGGAGTTTAAACATTCATCTTAGAGTAACAATCTATTTGGGATTGTTAAATAGAGATAATTACAATGTCCCTGGAATATATATGCATTGTTGATCATTTGAAATTTCTTGATGAGTACGATACCTTGATGAGACAAATGCCACAGCTGAGAACAAGAAGATAACTTAAAATGAATGATGAGATATAATAATTTTGAGTTTAGTAGGAGATGACACAAAGATAGTTGCTTTATAAACCTAAGAGAAATTTACCACCTTTGAATTATATTGATCATGCAGAGAACAACAGATACCTTTTTAAAGATAAAACACTCATGCCTCAGTGATTTGTTTCTCTGAAAGAACTAAGTAAATGGTATTATTAATCTTTAATGGAGTAGAGAAGATGGAGAATCTACTCCTGAATACATTAAAAGAGAGAGTCTATTGGTTGCACCAAGAAGAGATAGAATCATTATCATATAACAAAATAGTAACATTAATTAAAGAGATGGTTCTAATAAACTTTTAGATTGAGAACTTTAGATTGAGAAGAAATTAATTAAGACAAGTAATTGTTATAAACCCGAAGTTGTCTTAAAGGAGGTACATGATGCTCAAATACTACAAATTTATAACCATAATGTAGAAAAAAATATATACAAATATAAAATATATAAAAATGCATACTGATTTGTTAGTTTATTACAAAATTCATTCATTCCTATAGCACTATAAAATTGTAAATATTTTAAGATGAATAATTAAGTTATGCATGTTTTAGATTTCACATTACAGTCCACTCCACATTTTAAACTTTTTGTTAATTCCACATAGCAATTTGATATTATAAATCAAACAATCTCTAGATAGTCTGAATCATAAGCATGTTAAAATCTTTAATTGTCCTCATACAATAATGAATAAAACTCTTAAGTTCTGTATGGACTACAGAAAATGTAGTGTGCAACAATGAAAATTTCACATAAATTAATCAACTATTAGAATTAAATTATTTTTCACCCACCGATGATCTTGTCACCAATCCATAGTCATGTATGATGCATATTATCCAAATGGATTTGCCGTAGAATGAGATACATTACACTATAGTTATTTTCATAAAATTACTGAATGAGAGTTGTGTTAGCTAACAAAACAACAAAGTGTCTGATTAATGTTATATCATTAGTTAAACAAAATTATTAATCCATCATCAATTCATCAGTACATCCAACAATACTTTAATCCATCCACTCTTTTATTTATTTATTAATATGTATCCAATTATTTAGTCAACCCTTTCTGTCATTTTTTCACTTAATTAGTAACATCAACTAATTTTTTTATTCATTTAATTTATCCATTAATTATTGTAGCATTTCCTCTTTTCATATTTCTAATTTGCTGCAAACAAAAAACAAAAATCTTCAACTACATGCGTTGTCTAACCACAACATACTCCCTGCCAGCTACTATTCGTTCTGATTCCTCAGAAGCAAGTTCTGACGTGAAAAAGGCTAATTTATTTAATCAATACTTTCACTCTGTTTTTACCAGAAGCAACTACTCTTTATCCTCCCTGCAAGATTTTCCAGTAAATGGTGTCTCTATTAGTGAGATTACTTTCTCAGAGAGTGATGTATAAATAATAATAAAAAGTCCTTGCTGCCCTCGGCCTAGCAAAGCTATGAATATTGATGGTATTGGCCCATCCTATTCATCATTTACATCAATGACTTGTCGTCTACTGTCTCCTCTTCAATTATTCTTATGTTTGCTGATGACACAAAATGTTACAGACCTATCAGTTGCCCAAATGACTCCTTGATTCTTCAGAGGAGACCTCGACTCCATCTCAGAGGGTATGTGGCATGGAATTCGTCCTTAACTCCACTAAATGTGCAGCTCTACACTTCTCTCGTTCTCCACCTTCTTCCTCTCTACCTATTATTTGAATGGTGATTCAATTTCTGACATGGGGATGTCACCGTGATCTAGGTGTATAAATGTCCAGGGATCTGCCTGGAGTAACCACCATGACTATTTCTGCCAAAGCGTATAAGACCCTTCATCCGCCGTTCATCCCGTCATAATCAGTTCTATCTCTACCAAAAAGGACTCTTACATCGCTATTATTAGACCACAGATTCTCTATGGGCTCTCAAATCTTGGCGTCCCCATCTGATAAAGGACATTACCAAAAGTAAGAACATTCAAGGCGTGCTTCTAAATTTATCTTAAATGACTCCTCTCCGACTACATGTCTCGCCTCACTTCTCTTCACATACGGCATCTTATGCTCTTCATGGAACTAAATGACCATAATCGTTATGATTAGATGTCTCCAGTTTTCTCTGTTGCTGTATGATATCATAGTCTTATTTCTTAAGCTCTTCTGACACTAGATCTGCTAGTTCCCTATAAAATGATTCATTGCATTTACCTCTACTAATCACTCTCGTCATTTCTTCTTTAATCGAATTCCAAATACTGTGGAATGCCCTTCCCCCAATTGATCTAGACTTGTCTATTAACACCATCAAGAAACAGCTAACAAAATTTTTTTGGTTCTATTTTACCAACAAGTTTGACCCCTCCAATCCACTGCTCATTCCATTTTGTTGACCATAAGCAAAGTTCTCTTTGTTCCCTTCCCTCACAATTCACTAAATCATTCATCACTTAGGCTACTAGTAGACTTACTAATAGGCCCTCAGTTCAATACCCCTTTACTTCTATAACTTACCATTCATCTCTTTTTATAATTCCTTATTGTTCTTTAAAATGATGATAATAATAAGAATAATAATAATTCTCACTAAATACAGAAAAATATTCTATTTATCCTACATCCAAACCCACAGATTTAAATCGACTAATATGTAATATAATTCTATGAATTTCTGCATTAAATCAAAATGTTTTCTCCTTCACCACTTTATTGATTCATGATTTTTCATGTGTAATCAAATAATTCTGTATTTCAAATCAGCAGAAATACTATGTGTTATGTTCAACTAATTGGACTATTATCACCTTATTGATTATTTTGTAAATATGAATCTAATTACAGTACTGTATAATAGTCTTGACTTTTCTGATTTTTGGTAGTATTGTTGAGTATCGTTATAATCTGAGTATCTTAATGAAAAATATAATATTTGTTATAACTCAAAGGACATAACAAATGGCGACAGGGCTTGTTGGATGCTCTAGGACCTTCGATCAAGGGACGACACAATGGTCATCCTATGCTGAAAGGATGGAGAATATTTACTAGCCTAATGGTGTCATCAGAAGAGAGAAAGAAAGTGGCTATTCTGCTCAGCATATAGGTAGATCAAACGTACGATCTATGAAGATGTTGTACACACCTGACAAGCCGAACACGAATCTTTTGAAGAAATAGTAACCAAATTAAAGGAACATTTAGAACCAAAACCCAACCGTAATAGCGAGAGGTATCGACTGCATCAAGACAACAGAAAGCAGGGGAGTCAGTTATTTAGTTATATGGCAGCACTACGTCGTTTAGCCAAAGATTGCAACTATGGCGCATTTTTTGAAGAGCTCTCAGAGACAAGTTGTATGCGGACTAGCAAACGAAGGAAGCAAATGATGAAAATGCTACAAGAAAAAGATCTGACGTTAGCTAAGGCTGTGAAATCGCAACTGCTATGAAGCAGCAGAAAAGGACAACTTCAACGATGCACAATAACAAGGGAGAAGTGCACCGAATTGGAGGAAAGAAAATAGGGCAGGCCCCGAGAACGGAACAAGCCAAACCAGTAGAACGATGCTACGTTGTAAAAAAGGTGGACATCGCCTCAGCAGAATGCAAATTTAAGTCAGTCAAAATGAAAAAAAAAAATTTTTCACTGTGGAAAAGAAGGGCACATTGCCGACGCATGTGAAATAAGATGAAACGAGAACGACCAAGATCAAAAATAAAGCAAATACGAGAAGAAACTCTGAAGACAGTGACGGCGAGAGTGTGTTAAATGGACTACAAGAAACGAGTTCACAACAAAAAGCAATTATCAACGTAAAATATAATAGGACAAAGGTGCCATGGAAATTGACACTGGAGCTGCAGTCACGATTGTACCAAGAAGTATTTGCAGTGTGAAATTGGAACCGTCAACAAAGAAATTGAGATCATTCAACTGGACAGTTGATGAAGCTCGCTGGACAACAACAACTGTGAAGGCCCAAATGGTAAAAGCACTAAATTACTACACTGTATGTAGCAAAAGAAAATGCCCATTGTTGTTTGGCAGAGACTGGATACATGGCATTTTTTGGAGAAAATTGGATGACAGGTAACAACCCAAGTAGTACACTCAGTTGAAGAAGAGGTATCAACAAAACTAGACAAGTCCTTCAGAAATCACACCAACACTCTTTAGAGCAGGACTAGGTAAGTTGAAAAGTATCACAGCTCATTTGAGAGTTAAGCCAAACACACAAGAGAAGTTCTACAAAACCACGAGCAGTACCATTTGCTGTAAAACCAAAACTAGAGAGGCATTGGATGCCATGGTGGAAGAAGGAAATTAGAAAAAGTAGATTTCAGCAAGTGGGGAAACGCCAATAGTACCATAATAAAACCCGATGGTACTGTGAGAGTATGCGGTGACTACAAGTTTACCCTCAACCCATGTCTAGAAGTACAGCAGTACCCATTACCTAGGTAGAGAATGTTTTCAAGCAATGAATGAGGAAACAAATTCACCAAAATCGATTTAGCTCAAGCTATAACCAAATCATGTTGGATGATTCGAAAACTAAAAGTCTACCACCACCCCATAACATACACATAAGGGATTGTACCAATGGACACGATTACCATATGTAGTAGCATCAAGTCCTGCAATCTTCCAAGGGATAATGGACAAAATTTTGCAAGGACTACACTCAAGTAGTGTGGGGGTACTGGATGATATACTATCACAGGATAAACAGAGGAACAACACTTAGCAAATGTGGAGGAAGTTTTGAGCCGACTAGAAAAATATGTCTGTCAAGCTCGTCGAAGCAAATGTCAAATTTTTTTCAGATTCAGTACAATATTTAGGCCATGTCATCGACAAGAGGGAAATTCACCCAGTCGAAAAGAAAGTAGAAGCATTTTAAGCAGCCAAACCTCCAAAGAATATAGAACACCTACAATCATTTATGGGAATGGTAAATTAATTATGGAAAATTTATACCTAATTTTGTCAACAGTTGCTGCACACCCCCTTAACGAATTAAGAAAGAAGAAAGTAAAGTGGAAGTGGACAAAGAGAGGAGAAAGTATTTGAACAGCTCAAGCAACAACTAGCATCACCAAGGTACTGGTACACTATGACCCAAAGTTACCATTGAAGTTGGATTGTGATGCTTCATCAGTAGGAATTGGAGCAGTGTTATCACATGTTATGAAAGATGGCACTGAAAGACCTATAGCATATGCTTCAAGTCATTATCCAAAGCTGAAAGAAACTATTCTCAGATAGAGAGAGAAGCTTTAAGCATGTGTGTGGGAATTAGTAAGTTTCACACCTATCTCTATCTAAACAAGTTTACATTGGTCACAGACCACAAACCTTTGACCGTACTGTTCAATCCTGACAAAGCAATACAGTATTAGCATCTGGAAGAATCCAGAGGTGGGCACCAGCTTTTTAATGGATTATAGATACCACATTCAATTTCGTTCAACCACCAAACATGGAAATGCTGATACATTGTCGAGGTTTCCTTTAGAAGATATAACACAGAAAGCAACAGATATTGTTTGCAATCATACAGCAGCAACAATTTGAGGAGATACAGTCTCACCAAAACAAATTGCAGAGAGCATCACGCAAGAACCCAGTGCTAGCAAAGATACTCAGCTGTGTGAAAAACGGGGTGGCCAGAAGAAATAAGCGCTGAACAACGACCATATTACCAACACAAAAGAAGAAGTTTGGGTGAGAGACTATCGAGGGACTACCAAGTGGGTGCCTGGTATTATAGTGAAGAAAACTGGCCCTGTCTCTTATCATGTAAAGTACGAGAAATGGTTTGGAGGAGACATGCAGAACAATTACGTCCTCGAAATAAGGGAAGTTACCCAGCACCAGTTAGCAGTGACCCCACTGAGATTGAATTAATTCCTGCAGAGCCAGAATACACAGAACCACCTACAAATATCATGCGTAGACCCACAAGGATTTCAAGACCTCCACAACGGTTAATTTATTACAAACCAGGAGATTCTGTTATGTATCAGAATTAAAGGTGGAGGAGATGTTATGTTCAACTAATTGGACTATTATCACCTTATGATTATTTTGTAAATATGAATCTAATTACGTACTGTATAAATAGTCTTGACTTTTCTGATTTTTGTAGTATTGTTGAGTATCGTTATCATCTGAGTATCTTAATGAAAAATATAATATTTGTTATAAACTCAAAGGACATAACACTATGAAGCCCAATGAGTAACTTTACATTTGTCTATGTAAGCTATATACTAGTCTGTCTATAATCTATATTTCCATATAATTATATATATGGTAGCATTAATATAGTATACTTAGTGAATGCAAAGTATAGTAGTAGTAGTGATACTAATAGTAGTAGTAGTAGTAGTAGTAGTAGTAGTAGTAGTAGCAGTGAGTGCATGGCAGTAGTAGTGGTAATGGTAGTGGTAGTAGTGGTAGTAGTGGTTATACTTATGTATATATGGCCTCTACCCAAATTTTGACCTTATATAGTTTGTGAAACCATGTTTATCATCTTTTGCAGATTTTATTAATTTTCATGATGGTAATAAATTATAAGAGCTGCCACTTCTATCGAAATTTCCCAAAAAAATAATATGTAACTTATATATTTGAAATGGCACCTCTTACATTTAAAAATAATTTTTGCAGTAACGTTATAAACCTTTAACATTGCTACACAGTTACAATGTAGTATTTATACCAGAAGCCAAGAATTTCAAAACAACATGTGTTTGTATTATGTATCAAATACATCTTGTTATAGCTAGTATCAATTTACATGATGATGATCGTGTTTGAAGGTACCGATTTCACAATGAAACAACCACATACGAAATCGAAACAAACGTCACTGCGTATATAGCATTTCAGCAGTAATGCTTGTACAAAGAATGGATAGTTTGAATGTATACATACAGTTGCATTCACGTTTTTTTTGGACATCAACAAAGTTAGTGCAAATTATGTTCCAGTGTTGCATGTGTGCACTGAAGGTATACATAATATGCAGTTAAGAGACTGTAGATTAACGTCATTACAACATAGTTATATCAATTTTTATTCAAAAATTTAAAGTGTAACATAAACAACACAACCAAAATTCATCAACCAAAATGCAAAGATATACATCTTTAACATTTTTTACTGACTAAAATATTATAGTATGAATGATACAGTAAAAATGGGACAACATTAAATGATACTAACTAGATTCAGTTTCTTAATGTCTAATAAAACAAAGCTGACAGCAGACCAACCAAAAGACACCACAGAGCTGGACTAATAATATCAATACCAGAACTGCCTTCATATTGTGGGCATGGTTCGCTCACATTACTAAAGCAGCTTCTAACATCTCCTATTAACGGTATAGTGCAGCATCCCATATTCGAGATAAATCCCGAAACATAAGTCTTACAATCGGAATTAGCTGAGGCACAATTAAGTATCGTTAATGGAAATGGACAGGCTTCTATGAGATCGTCAAGGTATTCTTGGTTTGATAAATAGCGGTTCAAGTAGAGAACATGACAAAAGTCGCCATTGTGTGTTCCACATGCACTTTGTTTGATAAATGTTGTAAGGAATGTACTGTCAAACCAGTTAATACATTCATAATATCTCAGCAAAGGATCAATGCATTTTGGAACACAGACCTTCTTAAAAAGATTGTTGAGAGCAGTCAAGTTATTTTCCAACTGAGACAGTATATTTGTTATATCATATTCAAGCAAAGTAGCATTACAATCCATAGGATAATTGTTAAGAAAGGATTCGCAATTTTGCTGGCGGGTTTGATGAACACTTTTCTTGATAATGTCATCATCATCATTCCTGTAGAGTTTTGTAATTGCTTTTGCATCACTGACTTCATTCCAGCTAATAATTAAAAGCATAGCCGAAAGGAGACAGCAGCGAAGTGCTGTGATAAAAGTCATAATGTCACAAAAATTTGCGGTACTTTCAGTCGAGTTCGTTCGATCGTGTACTCTACGCATTACTTGTAGTCTTATATTGAACGCTTTTACTGGCCACCTATGACGTCATAAAAAACAAGACATCAAAGAAAACCAAATCGTAAAAATTTTAACAGTTATGCTATTGTGTGTCATCCTAATTATACATTAAACATTAACCCTTTAAGGCCCAATGTTGCAAATCTGCAACAAATTTCACAAGTAAATTACATCCTTTGTCTTTTATGTCTATGTTTTGTATATTTATGATATGTTTTATATTATCTTCATTGTGTTTTCATTGTATTTCAATATTTTACTGCTTTCAATAATTGATATATCATACCTTTGTAATAACACTGTGGTTGCACTAAATTACTACTTTAATATATTAATTTGTTTTTGGTGGATAACCCAATCTTCCTTTGATGAAGATACTATATCAACACTTACTCCCCATAGACATTACATACAATTGTTTTAGTATCATAAACAAATTATATTAATAAATAAAAAAAATATATCTATTTTTCAAACTCCAACTGGAATCTAATATTTGCATTAATTTGTACTTGATGACCATACAGCTAATTAACAATTCATAGATTCATTGTGAAAATATATCAACAGCTGACAAGACACATTCAGAACCAATCAACTATTTTAAAAGTTTGCTTTCAAGCAAATAAATTTTTAATTTTGAGTCATTTTTTGAAGAAGAAATAATCAAGTTTTCATTGAGTATACAATTAAATATTAGAAGCAGTTCCAATTATTATATTAAAAATGGTGTAAGAAAGTATGATATATCAATTAATACAGCGTATAATGAATACGAAGTTGCATGAGTCATATACAAATGCTGTGTATATGACTCATGAAATGTATAAATTATTTTAAACAAAAATCTTTTAACGGCTCATGCTCAACTTTTAACTGCTCCACTGTTTGCCTTATAATTAACAGCACCTAAGGTGTTGAAGTAATGAGCTCATATTTGTTGTCTTCGGCCACTTGTAGGTGCAAGCTACAATATATGTTAAGCTACATGAATTTTACCACTGTTTAATGGAGATGTATATAATAATAATGTTCTTTAATTCATACAAACAACATTTTTATATTCAATGTTTGACCTATATAGCAGCATTAGGAATTTTTTTGTACATTAATAGTCTTAATCATAGATCCAAATGCTGCAAATAGTACAAATTTAGATAAATTAAATGCTACAAACGCCTCAAATGACACAGTACATCAAAAGTATTAAATGTAATATTAATAGTACATTGTAAAAGATTACATATTATAATGGTAAAGTACAGTCTACTGAGGAAATCATATTATTACTTGTCAATATGATATCCTTCTTAACCAAATATTCTTTTACACATGAAAGATATTGTTTTGAATATTAAAACCATGAACAATAATCAGATGTTTATACTGGTTCTGTTCTTTAACTATAATGATATATTATTGCATCTATGGATTCAGTAGTGTCTGGATTGTATGATAAAATTCTAACTATTCCATCTATTTGAAGTATTAACTTATATTAATATGAGTTATTAAGTTATTACATGTACTTTGCATTGATGGTATTTATTATAACTCTGATTGTTATTGATTGACTGGTGTTAGGTCTGATATTTATGGATGATGTATCTTAATCTTTGAACCAATTGAGACGGCATGCTTTGCAACAGTGAAATTGTTACAAGAAGATAAGACACAAAGCAAAATTATTTTTTTTAATGATTTTGTAAATAAAATCAACATACTGAACTCTGTATATGAACTGGCATTACATTAAATATTCAAAGTAACAAAGAAGAGGTTAATTTTATAGGTACTCAGAAAACAGGATATAGTCTTGGTAGTGTAATTGTCCAATATGCTATATACCCTGCCTCGATGACAGGTATCATTCTGAACAACTGGTTTTGTATTCAGGATTAGATACATACAGCTTGATTGGCAATCACATTCTTAATGTGATCAGGCTTGATTTGTGAATATAATTTAGTAGGTGTAAAATATAATTTAAGTGAACATATTGGAGCAAATGATGACAGTTTTAAATATATATATATCAAAATTAGATGGTGACTCACTAAAAGATGATCAAGACTGTGTATTATAAAGATAATAATGAATGACGTGATCATTGTTCAACAGACATTTATATAAGAGATTATACAATTAGAAATCTCTTGATGTTAAGTGCTTAAATTAGACATGTACCTGGAGAGCAATATTTTTTTTATAAAACAATCAAAAATTATAGTGTGACAATTAATTATTTGTAATTGATAATGATAGTGTCAAACTAGCAAAAAGTTGTGTACCACACGAACCTTACTATTATTTAGCGGAGTGGTATTTAAAAAATCATTTCCTTTAAACATGCTTCTATGCACCTATTATAGCTGCATATTGAATTTTGCGCACATGCGTACTCTTGATTGTAAATGCTATATTGAAAATACTACTAAGTAAGATAAGCAAAACGCTCCAAATGACTCAAATGATATGGTACATGAAAACAAACAAATGTAATGTAACATTGTAGGTGACAGTTTGCATATTATAGCAAAACAAAGGTCTAGTGTCGAAAATATACTAATATTTATTAGTATGATATCTATCTATTGTAAATGAGAAATAATATTCAACACTGCTAATAATTTATGAAAGAATCAAGATACAGCTAACTACGTATCACCATTGATATATGAGTTCTGAAGTATAATTAGATATTTGAAATAGCTGCGTTGAGTGTGTTCTCGAGCTACACCGATATATATATATATATATATATATATATATATATATATATTATATACACACACACACACACACACACCATATATATATATATATATGTATATATACACTATTATAATTGTTATTATGCATCTATTGATGTCTGGTCTAATAATTAAACATAGTTTATATTAATTTTTTAAAATAAGTTGAGACTATTTACTTTGCTAATTTTCCAGCATCACACCTTCTATTTCGTATTACAAAGAAACAAATTAGCTCAATTATTAAAAAAGTATATACAAAGTTATTATAAAAAGTTATAATAAAGTTATTATTAATTATTAAGTTATTACTTCGCATTGAGACCTAGAAGTGAGCCTAAAACCGTCCTACAGCCGAAAATGTTGACCATGTTGATAATCGAACAATCTACAATATTCCACGTATTGCTTTTTTCAACATTTTGGTTATTTGATCAAGTAATTATGTTAGACTTCGAGATATAGCTCTGTTCCTCAGTTTCCTACGTGATTCCTGACTTGGGAACTTGCAAATTAAACGAGGGTGAAAATTAAACTATTGGTATGATACCATGAGTGCTGTTCTTGTTATAAGGGTTAACTACGTTCGTATTTTCAATTGTTTTACAGATTTTAACACTTCCATTTTGTAAGTAGTATTACTCTGCTGTTACCTGACAATAATTGCGTTAAAAAAATTTGAGTTGTAGACCATCTGACTAAAATATGAAAATCTCAGCAGAATTAGCACATTATAAAATGAAAACGAATTTAAATGTGAATAATTTTTTTATAATGGAGAAAACATTCTTTAATTGTTTGATCTTTTTGATGTCTGCTATTTTTATCTGGCTAGGGCTGTTAATTTTTCAATATGTAAGGTATGACTTCATATTGGCATTTCTAAGTAGAATTATAATTATTATTGCTCTATATTATTAGCTGTCTTGTGTAATAATAAATGCATCAATTCACAATCATATCCAACCCCAACAATAACTCATCTTTCCATTTTAGTAACCTCTACCAACATTAATATCAAAATAGTAACTATTTTAATTAAGCCTATAAATTATAGACTGTGCCAAGTAGTGTTAACAGTGTCAACAATGACAACTACTGTCAACTACAATGAAGTGCTGTAAACCGTGGCAAAAATAAATCAACTACTGTCAAAAACATCGATCTCTATTACTGTCATTTACTGTCAGTTTACTGCTAGCTGTCAATGTAAGTCACTGTCAGTAACTGTCAGTAATGTCAAATATTGCCGACTGCTGTCAAAAATGTCAGCTACTGCTGACACCCTGTTAACTGCTGTCAAATATATCAAATTAGTCAACGAAGTCTTTTGCTGTTATGCTGTCCAGTTACTGACAATAAAGTCAACTACTGTCAGCCACTGCCAAGTATTTTCCATTATTGTCAACACTTATTTATTGTCAATTAGTATCAACACTCATTTATTCTCAACTACTGTCATTTATATGCTTTCATTTCAACATTACTGGTTCAAAACAACTTTGACGTTAAAATTAGAAATAAACTACTTTTATGCTTGGAGACACAAAATATTGCAGAACACTACTCCACACTATCTGAAGAGTTTAAGAACATCAAGATTATTACACTATATTATATAGGTATATAAACATCATACATACATACATGTGTACATACATACATACATACAACATACATAAATTCATAAATACATGCATACCTACATATAATTATTATATACATAGATATACATGCATACATAAATACATACATACATTCTTTCATACATGTATACATACATACATACATATATTATACGAACACATATATCATTTTTAGCAGTAGAGGGCTTTATTTCTACAAATGCCTCTATGTCTTATGGAGTAGTATAATTATTTTTAACAAAATTTTTAACTGCTCATGCTCAACTTTTAACTGCTCCACTGTTGCCTTATAATTAACAGCACCTAAGGTGTTGAAGTAATGAGCTCATATTTGTTGTCCTCGGTCACTTGTAGGTGTAAACTACAATATATGTTAAGCTACATGAATTTTACCACTGCTTAATGGAGAGGTATATAATGATAATATTCTTTAATTCATACAAAATTTGTGGTATGAATATAACTAGCTCAAAAAAGATGGTGCTGATGTACCCAATAACCCTCCTGGAACCACCAATGATAAAATGTTTATTAAACAATGCATACAGATTAGGTAACTGAACAGAAAAATCAACAAATATAGAGTGGGATGAATTAATTAATGAATGGATGAATTATGACAGTGTATGCAATTATATTTGAATAAATACATTGACAAATATATGAATCAATATAAAAATTCACTGATGAAAAAATTAATAGAATGAAAACAATGTATGAATATTGTATTTATGTGTAATAGACTATAGAGACTCCGATAAATCATAAAAATGATATTAATATAAAGGTGTTTCACCTGTTCACATAATAAAATTTAGCATGTAAGGCCATTAACAGGTAATTCCACTAGAAAGCACTCTTGCTTACTGAAGACAGGATAATTTCATATCCTTAAGAAACAAAAAACAATGGCTAAAGAAAAAAGTGTATATAGAACAGGCCTCGTAGCAGAATAGTGTTACACTGACCTTCGTTTGTATGACCTCATAATTACAAGTTTATAAGATTAATTATATGTATATATGACATCGTTTTTGCCGGATAGTCTATATCCAAATCATTGCTTCTATTTGTTAGAACACTCAAATTACATCTTCCAAAAGCCATTTAACAGCGTATAATTACAGGTTTCTGGGTAAAAGAAATCTTTAAAAGACTTGTAGTTTTATTGTTACTGTGGAACAAGCAAAAAATTGGAAAAAGCTGCCATAAGTAGTGTTGTTGTCTACTTAATTAGATGATTCCAAATCAGTAATCAGGTCATAATTATTATTTTAGCTTAAGAATGGTAGAAGAAAGTAAGATTCGTTAATTAATACAGCATCCAATGCATATTAACTTGTTTATATTTACATAAATGTTTTTTGATGCATAAAAAGTAAGCACAACACTGTTTTATTACTAATGTACTACTACTTATATAGCTAAATAAATGTTAGAAAAAAATTAATGTAATAATCTTGTTCTATCTATGTTGTATGGATGCATGCAAACCAAACAATGTTTATGCATATACATTATACATGCATTACGTCAAAATGACCTAATATAAAATTACCATTATAAAATCATTTTACTGCCATATATACAATGAAAATGATAATACCAAGACTACATACGATTTATTATTATGCCTAAAAGTATCTGTTTTACGAAAACGTTGTAACAGCATATCCAGTGTTACTATCTTTAGGCAATTATATTCATATATACATATCCATTAAGAAGTGCTTATATAAAGATATGACAACAATTTTAAATTAAGTTTTATTTTACAAAATGAAACTGTAAACAAAATCTACAAAACTAAAAATCTAGCAGCAAAAAGTAAAAGGGATACACACAGTGTCTATCTTTACAATATCTACGGACTACATATCATACTTTCAACATTTCTAGCTAAGTTCAGTTTCTCTTTGTTTAATAAAACAAAGCTGCAATCACAGCAAGCAAAAAGACACCAGAAAGCTGGACTAGTAATAGCCGGACTGGATGCGTATTGACATGGTTCGTCGACATTATTATAGCAGCTTCTAACATCACCTATGATCGGTATACTGCAGCATCCCATGTTCGAGATAAAACCTGAAACGTAAGTTTTTACAAGTGGCGTTAGCTGAGGCACAATTACTTGCAGATAATGGAAATGGACAGACTTCCGTGAGTTGATCAAGGTAGAGTGGGTTTGATGCGTAGTTATTCAAGTAGACAACACAACACAAAAATTACCGTTTATGTGTTCCACATATTCCTTGCTTTGTTAAAGTTTCAATATAGTTGTACACAATGGCAGGTTGGTTAAGACATTGATAAAAACCTAAGGAGAGGATCAACGCATCTTGGAACACAGACGTCTCTATAAAGAATATTAAGATCGGTCAAGTTATTTTTGTACTGAGAGAGTATATTTACTATAAATTATTATTTCTAAACACGGTAAGCAAAGTAGCATTGCAATCCCTAGGATAATTGTTAAAAAGGGATTGGCAATTTTGTTGGCGGGTTTGAAGAGCACTTTCTTAATAATGTCATCCCTCCTGTAGAGTTGAGTAATTGCGTTGGCATCACTGACTTCATTCCAGCTAAAAGTTAAAAGCAGAGCCAAAAGGAGACAGCAAAGAAATGAAAAACCCATTGTGATAAAAGTGTTAATATCACAAATGATTGCGTTACTCCAGTCCAGTTCGTGCCATCCTGTGCTCTTTTCCTATTCTTATATTGAACGCTTATACGGGTCACATATTACGTCATAAGACAAGACAAAATCTTTTTCAAAGATAATCTAATCAGCAAAATATTCCTATTATATATAATGTAAAAAAAAACAGATAATAAACAGTTAACAAAGAAAAACCAAAGCTATTTAAATTAAATGAAATATTAAATAATAATAAGATTCGTTATACTGCATACAACATCATTAAAACCAAATGGTCCCGTTTTTAAAGCTATTTATCCAAGGGTTATACATATATATATATATATATATATATATATATATATATATATATATATATAGTTATTATTTATGCATTTATTGATGTCTGGTCTAAATAGGCATAGCGTATATTAATGATTTACATTGCTAAGTTTCCAACATCCCACCTTCTATGTTGTAGTACAAAGGAAAGAAATTACCAAAAAGGTCATATTTTGTATTGCCATTATATTACAAATGTAACATTTGACTTACTACCTAAGATATTTAACTGATTAAAATTAGACAAAGTTATAATTAGTTACATTAAGTTACTTTGCATAGGATTTCTATAGACATAAATGTGAGCTGAAAACGGGCCTACAGACAAAATGATCTTTACCATGTTAATCGTTAATATAGAATCATTCCTCGTAGTGTATTGTCATCACTTGGGCTATTTCATCAAGTAATTTTTCTTTAGAATTCGAGATATAGCTCTGTTCCTCAGCTTCCTTTCAGAAATGTGATTTCTGATATGGATGCTTTCAATTTATTATATTATATATATATATATTATAATATATATATATATATATATATATTATATATATAAATATATATATATATATAATATATATAAAAGGAGGAATGCAAAATTGTATTGACTGCAATACTATGAGTGCTATTCTTGTTATAAAAGGTAACTATGTTCATTATTTCAACTGATTTACAAATTTTTACACTTCCATTTTGTAAGTTTGAAGTTCTTTCTTGTTACCCTCACTAAGATGCGAAAATAAGTATTACACAATTTTTGGGAATTGTAGACCACCAAACTAAGTATGACAGTCTCAGATGAATTAGCACATTATTAAATGAAAACTTAAGAAATATTAATGTGAAAGCAATTTTTATAAAGGAGAAATCATCATTCTGTAACTGTTTAATCCTTTAAATGTCTTGGTGTAACTTGACTATGATGACATCATCATAAATGACACATGCAATAATGTTATCATATATGATCTAAAACCATCATCTATACCTAAACTAAAACCCTATGACACGTAGTGATATAATAATCATAGTACAAAATTACATCATCATACAAGTTACCTCAAAAAGGACCACTTATAGTGTCTGCATTTTGTATGACTAGGGGGGTTACTTGTACATTAATCAATGTTCGAGGTGTGACTTCAAGTTAAGTAGAGAAAGTACAATCTAGCTGTCACATCTAATTACATAAATTTGTAAGCTTATCCAACCTCAACACCAACTCATGTTTTCTTTAACCAAACTCTGTTCACATTGATGGTTGTAATAATAACATATCATATAATATCAAAATAGTAACTATTTCAATGAAGCCTATATATAATTATTGACAGTGACAAGTAGTGCCAACAGGTGTCAACGATGTCAACTACAACGAAGTACTCTAAACTGTGGCAACTACTGTCAAAATGTCAATCTTCATTACTGTCATTTACTGTCAACTTTTTCACTTACTGCTAGCTGTCAGTAAAAATTACTGTCAACTACTGTCAACTACTGTCGACTACTGTCGACTACTTTCAACAATATCAATTAAGACAACAATGTCTATTACTGTTATGCTATCAAATAACTGTCAACGACAGTCATCTATTGTCAATAAGTGTAATCTCTTTTTAACCTTACTTGTCCCAAACAACTTGTCCATAGTAACTTTTAGAAATAAAACACTTTTGCATGGGGGCACAAAATATTGCAGAACAAGTACTTTTTAAATCACTACTCACACAATCTGGCAGAGTTTAAGAACATCGAGAGATTATGAAGCTATACATATAGGTAATATAAACATACATGCATACATATATACATACACACATACTTACATACGTATATACATACATACATGCATACAACATATGAGTATACACACACATATAACCTTTATTAGAATAAGGCGCTTTAATTTTACATGTGCCTCTGCAAGTCTTATGGAGTATACATTTAAGAAATATTCTAGACCAAAATGTTTTAACTTTTCATGCTCATCCTTTTAACTGCTTAAAAGGTGTTGATATAATGATCTCATGTTTATGCTGTCCTAGGCCACTAGGCAGTACTATGCAGCTATAAGCTACAATATATGTTTATCCACATGAATTTCATCATTACCTAATCAGAAGGATTTAATGATTTCATGATAGATTCTTTAATGCGTACAAACAAGACATTTATATACAATGTTGGACATATATCTAGCAGCATTTAGTTGTAGCAAATAGTACAAATTTCGATAAATCAAATGTTAGAAATGCCTCAAATGACATTGTACATCAAAACTAACAAATGCAATGTCAATAGTACATTGTAAATGATAGTCTACATATTACAATAGCAAAGTACAGTCTAGTGTGGAAAATATATTATTATTTATCAATATAATTTCCTTCTTAATCAAATATATTTTCTACACAAAAAAATATTTTGAATATTCAAACCATGAACAATAATCACATATTTATATGGCTGTGTTCTTTAAGTATAATGATATTTAATTGCAAACTATATCTATGCATTTAGTTGTGTCTGTTTATCTGGTTATTAAATATTCTTTCGATAAAGGTTATAATAATTGTTATTAAATACCATTTATCCAAAGTAATAACTTATAATTAATATGAATTATTAAGTTACTTTGCATTGATGGTATTATTATAACTGTGATTATTACTCATTGAATAGTGTTTAGTCTGATATTTATTTTATTGTATCTTAATCTTTGATCCATTTGAGACTGCATACTTTGGCTGAGCTTCCATCATTGACACCAACTTCTGGGTAACAATAAAGGACAGCAGTAACATTTATTAGATCTTGATTGCAAGAAAGTAAGTATAAGTGGGTAAGTAATGTAGAAATTACAGAACAAAACATACCTTTTTCTACTAGAGACCAGATTATACTGAGCTTATTTATATACTTATACTTATACTTAGTTATATTAATTTATTAGTAACACACTTAGATAATTGGCCCAAGTTAAACATAATAAACACTGGTTATTTCATATCAATATCAATTATGAATATCTGAATACAATTATGAAACAATAAAAAAAATATTATACAGTTGAAGCTAGGAACACTGAAAATTTATAAAGCTAAACTATATATGTAAATTCTTATGAACTAAAAAGACCAAAATGACATAGAGCTTTATACTGAAGTGTGTACATGAACTGGCATTACACTAAATACTCAAGTAAGAAACAAGGAAGTTAATTTGATAGATACTCAAAAAAGATATTTCTGGTAGTGTACAAAATTTGCCTCATTAACAGGTATCATTCTGAACAACATCTTTCGTATTCAGGATTAGATACATACAACTTGATTGGCAATTAAGTTCTTAATAAGATTAGGGTTGATTAGTGGATATAATTTAGTAGGTGTAAAATATAATTAAAGTGAAGTATTGGACTGAAAGGTGACAGTTAAATATATAATATATATCAAAATTAGATATATTAATATTCACTAAATCAAAATTAGATGTTAATTTCACTACAAGATGATCAAGACTGTGTCTTATAAAGATAATAATAAATGACATGACCATTGTTCCAAAAGACATTTACATTAGATGATACAAATGTGCTGGAAATGACTCTAGGAATTCAAGCAGACCAAGGATTCATTTCATGTTTTTTTTTTCTTTTTTGTATGGAAGCTAAGACGTATTTTATACATTGATAGGAATTTAATTGAATAAATGGCAATTATAAATATTGGGACTTGAAAATGTTGGGTCACCATGAATAGAATTTTTAAACTATTTTTTTAATTTCAAACAATACTTAGTGGCCTTTACTACTTATTTAGAGAAACACTGATTATAGTACTTTTATCGACTATGTGTAAATTGCTTTCAAACATTCAGTATCAAAATAAATAAAAAAAAGGAATGAAACAATAAATGATATTTCCATGTGACAGGTGAGAGAGGTATTACATACAGAACTCAAGAGGGAAACATAAGGTGACAAAGGAGTTATGCAGTGACAATATGTTACAAAAGTTTAAACCATCAATACAAGTGTCAATGGAATTTTGCATTGCCGTCATGAACATAACATTATACTTTTTGATTATATAAACCACTTATAGAATATTTTAAGCAAACCATATATCATATTAAAGTGACAGTTATGGTGGCATTACTTATTTTTTTATAAGCTTTTTTAAATTTAACTATTATAATTCTTGATTATTTTTTAACATTCCTTAACTTATACAATATTATTATAATGTAAGTCCTGAGTTTTGACATGGCTATGTACAGTTTTCAAGAACATCTTAAAGCAGAGATCATTACCTAACCTTATTGTTATAGTAACATTAGATCTACAATCCTTTTTTTATTATAGTATTATTATGATTATGGCTGATAAGTATTCTTTCTGAAATATATTAATCATTGTTTTTTGAAACTTATAGTGTCTTTTGGATAACAAAAATACGTTTTGCATTAATAGGAATATTCATAACCATTTAAAGCAGGACTTATTTAGGTCATGTAATAACATACTAAATGTTGTGCTAAGTGGATTCATCTTTCAAGCCTTGTTCCAATACTAAAAGTTTACAGTAGGAATCCCAAACAATAATAGGCATTGACGATTGGTCAATTGAAGTAAGAAACAATCTTAAATTTTAATTTTTATGCTGCTTTTGCTACTTTTACAGGTTTTTATTCTTAATTGACACAGCAACCTTTAGGACAATTTGTGATATGACTATATAAACTAGGCTCACAAAATATGGTGCTGATGTACCCAATAACCATCCTGGAACCACCAATGATAAATGTTTTTATTAAACATTGCATACAGATTAGGTAGCTAAAACAGAAAATCAATATAATAACAGAGTGGGATGAATTAATTAATGAATGGATTGAATTATGACAGTGTATGCAATTATATTTGAATAAATACATTGGACAAATCTATGAATCAATATAAAAATGCACTAATGAAAAAAATTAATAGAATTGGCAACAATCTATAAATATTTGTATTAGTTGTAAAGACCATAAAGACTCATAAATTATAAATTAAAAATAGGTCTTTATAGAAAATATTTTTTATCTATTCAGAGAGTAAATTTAATGGAAAAGTGCTATCAACCGTAACACATATTTTCCATACGACCAATATACTACTTGCTTTATGATTTACTGAAGACAAGACAAAATCCATAAAAAACCAAAAAATAGTTTAAAACGTGTACATGTCATGCTGTTACGTTCCTGACCTAATTGGGTTTCCCTGTTACGTCCGTAATTAGATTAATGAAAAACAATTATTTTATCAGAGTATCGTCTTCCTTTGCTAGTCGAAATACATAATATATCAAAGTAATTACTTCTATTTGTATTCTAAAAGGACATTCAAATTTAACACATCAATTATATAGTTTTCAGATTAAAGGAATATTGATTAAAAAACTTGTAGTTTGTATTGTAAACTGTGGAGAGATGAAAGCAAGTTCCATACCACAAAAGCAGGGTTGCTGTCTCCTTAATTAGATGATTTGACCCAAAAATCTGTCATTGCTTATAATGAGGAATGAGATGCTGTGAAATAACCAAATATCACAGTGTTGTTGTTATTTCTTAAATATTTACTGATTCAGAGAAGTGTACTAATTTTAATCATAAAATATAAATGAACATTCCTGTTGATGATAATTTACATTAGTTAAACATGTTTTGAAAGATCCATGTAAACACTGTCCTTATGTAATCTGTACTTAGTAACGCTTGTAGTAACCTTGTTGGTTCAAGGACTGTCACAATATATTAAATAGAAGAGTAACCTACGTATAACCTTCTTGGTTCAAGGACTGTCACATATAATTAAAATAGAAGCACATCTGCATCATCCTACGTAAATCCCTTTTTGGAAGTTGGTTTATTGCTGTAAGTACAGAATTTTACAACACACAATAGTAATTAGTATTCATCTAAATCAGCTTATGGCTTCTAAATGTTTTTTCCCATCAACCATTTCTAAGTACTAGTAATTATAACCATATAATACATCTATCTATACAATAATATGCAGTGGAATGCACCTATCTGCTATGTCCTTCATCTATCATTCCATCCTGCATGATCCATAGATCACCCATGCTCCATTCATGTATCTATATGCATTCATCCATCCCTAATAGGTTCATCCTCTTGTCCAACCATGCATCTAATTATTATATTTTAACTATGTTCAATGTCATTTATTCATCAAGTCATCCTGGTCAGGTATCTATCAATCATTCCTTGCTTCCATACATACTCAGTCAATCATCAAATGTATTCACCAATTTGATGCCTAAATTATTTATAGCTGTAATATTGTATATATCACTGTAAAAATTTGATTGGTTGATTAAGATGTTATACTATGGCAATAATGCTTGTACATTAATTTATAAAGGTATGTAACAGTCACGATTGTCCAGTATGTAAAACATTGATAAACCCACCTTACTAGAATAGTTATACTGGTCATGGTTACATGTACATTTAATGTATTTTTGAGCAAAAAGTAATTATATAACAATGTTTTAGTGCCAATGTATTACTGCTTATATACCTAAATGCTTGAGCAACATTTATTGTATAATCTTTTATATCTATAATTCTATGTATGGATTTATGGAAACCAGACCAGATTTCCATAATTGTCTTAAAATATAGAAAAGATAACATAACATTAATATTATATCTGCATGGTTATTACTGTAAAAATGTCTTAACAATATACAATGAATTATGATATTAGTATTGGAATTACATTGAGTTTCATTATCATGTTTACACAAAATTACACAATGATTCACATTAGTCTGGATTCCTGCAAACAGCATTATACAACAAAGTAATTGATTTTTTAAGCCAATTATATTCCATAACACAATCCTTTTTATTAATGCATGATGTTAACTATTGTCAGGAATTATAAATCTATCCGATCCATATCCTTTAAAATAATTCTGTGCAAAAGTATGACAAAGATGTTTAAACCAAGTTTTATTTTTAAAATGAAACTGTAATGCAAAATCTAAAATGATATATAAATCTACAGCAATTTCTTGTACAAGGACTACCACCATTATCAAGGTAATCTTTAAATTATCTACGGGCTATGTTTTAAGTACTTCCAACATTTCTAGTCATGCAGTTTCTCTCCTTGTTTAATAAATCAAAAACTGCAAGCACAGCAAACAAGAGACACCAAAAAATCTGACTAGTAATATCATAACTGAAATACATATTGACATGGCAGTATTCTTCCACATTATTATAAGCAACTTCTAACATCACCAATGTACGGTATAGTGCATAATCTATCCCACCACCAGAAAGATGGACTAGTAATAGCATAACGGGATACATAAAAACATGGTCTCGTCAACAACTTATAGTCTAAATCACCAATGTGGAGTTAGTGCAGCATCCCCTGTTGCAAACCAACTAAATGTCCGACAAGTGGAGTTAGCTGAGGCCCAATTAGCTTGACGATAATGGAAATGGACAGACTTCCTCGAGTTGCTCAAGGTAGCGTAGATTTAGCGTAGTTGCGCAGTACACGACTTCACAAAAATCACCGTTATATGTTCCACAAACTCCTTGCTTGATTAAGTCTTAATATAGTTGTATAGATTGGTCGGGGTAAGTCGAGGCATTGATAATATCTCAGAAAAGGATCAATGCATCTTGGAACACAGACATGTCTATAAAGAATATTGAGAGCATAAGATCACTCTGAGGCGGTATACCTGTTATATTAAAGCTAATCAAAGTAGCATTACAACCCGTTGGATAGTTGTCAAAGAATGGATTCACAGTTTTGTTGTCGGGTTTGATGAGACTTTCTTGATAATACCACCTGTCTGTGTTGAATAATGTCAATTTTAGATGTCGGGCAGATATCTGGCATCACTGATTTCATTCCAGCTAAAAATTAAACAGCAGAGCCAAAGCAAGAGACGAGGAAATGAAAGAAAAACCATCGTGTGAGTGTCTCATATTTTGATTTGACTACTTCAATTGAGATCGTCTGACCAGAATGCTTTTGCATCGATATTCTTATAGTTTATAGGCTGTTTTACCGGAAAATATTTAGTACTTAACGAGACGTCATAATAACTCAAGTTAATCTTTTTTAAGAATGCAAGTTCTAGAATGAATGTCGGTATTTGGCTTTCGTAAAATATTTGTAGGCTTTGTAGCGTAGCACGACGTCGTTTGTTTTGTCTGCTCTGACTCGTCAGTTTCGAGGCTAAAATATAAATCCACACCCACTATTAGTGGGCATCAATCTGCTACCAAGGTACAAATTTACTTAATCAACGAAATAGCTTAATTATTTATTATTGTATTGGCCATGCTAAATTATATGATATAAATTATTAATTATTGATATAATTTATAGCTGAGTCTGGATACATGAAATATTGCCACATGAAGGATGTGATATATTACAATTCTAAGTATTATCCACCTTGTATTGAGTTAATCCTACTGCATATTATTATCTTAACGTTTTCACACAAGCAATAAGTCAAATGATGACTACTCTTTACTATATTATTTATTTATGTTACTCAAGCACTCAATATGGAATTTTATTTAACTTAATTTATCAAAGAATTTTTAGAGAATAGATTCATCCATTTTACAAAATAATTTAAATAGTATAACGTATAGGACGTGTGGATCAATACACTATAAATGAATTTTAATGATCAATCATGTTATAGTTATACGATGGTATACTAGTTCGGGATCCATAACAATGAGATTTGGAAGTTGGCTTAAGTGAAGTGCTGGAAAATGTGCCTTTCAAAAATTAAAACTTGGATAATAAATTAGTGTAAATTAATAGTCGAGTCTTGATATACATGACCTGCAATATGATAAATATGAAGATTTCTAAAGTATATCGAGTTACTTTATTGCATATATTACCTTAGAATTTTCAACCAATAACCCAAAATATTACTCTTTTTCGTATACATTAAATACTTATTAAAGCACTTAATATAAATTTCATTCAATGTAATTTCAAAGAGTGTCTTACAGAATAAAAATATTTTCGTCTATATTCATAATTTCATCACACAACAAAACAAACAAAAGATTAGTGCAAAAAATTCCAAAACCCCATAACACTAATTGTGAAGTTGACATGGGAACAGGATCACAACAATTAGGGTCAGAACGTTATAAGAACAGGATATTTGACAAGGTGTGCCAAGTCTGCCAAGCAGTGATTTACATATGCGGTAGCAGGTATGACTCAAATAAATGGAGAATTGTTTTCAAAAATACCTACCGAAAATCTACCGATAAAATTAAAACATTTCTGAGATGGGCTTTATATCTCCTTGAAAACCGAACAAAATAAACGAATCAGGAATATTACAGAATCAGCGCACAACCAACAACAATGAGAAAATTTGGTATCTTGTTCTGAACAGAACAGTCAGAAGGTATATTATGCCTGTATTGAAAGGAATTAATTTATACATTAATATATACATAGAATATATATATATATATATATAATTCTATGTATATATTAATGTTTATAAATTAACAGACAGTACCTTAATATAAAGTTAAAAAAAATCCCAAAAAATACACTTGTATATTTTACACTTTACTTACCTTATTACTATTTCAGCTACGAAAATCCCTAAATAACACGCTCTAAGTGCTATTATCAATACAATACAAAATAGTTGAAGATCCTGAATCAAATTGGATTTAATGAAAAAACATTATATATATCTTTATATTGTCCTTTACAATGTCGCAAATTACTCCCACAGCTGTTATAAGACATTGTGTCAATTTGAAATCATAACTTTATATGTGACAGACAGTAATTCCTTATAGGTTAGAATGTAACTAGTTTAGTACAATTCTTTATATTGACTAGCAGCAATACCGACTAATTACACCACACACAGATGTTATAAGATATTCTTGCATCATCTTGAAACCAAATGTGATAGTAACTCCTTCTTTATATATTATGAGTGTATCTAGTTTTAGAATATTCTTTATATTGACTAGTAACAATATCCAGAAATTACTTCATATGTGACATGTGATAGTCACTCTTTATAGTTTATAGTTAGAGTGTAAAAATAGTTCAAATCTTATATTATGCTTTTATTAAAAGGCATAAAAGCAATATATGTATTACTTGCAACCATAATCATTTTTTGAGTTTATAGCATACACAGATGCAAAAATATATATATGATCCTTTATACATTACATATTATTGTTGTCAGTCTGTTCAAAGCTTACTCATTTAAACCCAACTGATATCAATGCAATACAAGATACAAACAACATCCACACTAACGATATAGAGCACTTATATGAACACATGCAAAAAGATATATGCATGCATTAGCATTCAATCACAGCTATACTACAAACTGCTCATAAATATACAGGTAATATATCAATAGACGTTAGTCATCTATTATATACGAACAAATATATACTGGAAAAAATACTAATATCAAGTGTTACATGGCTCTCTTAAGTATCTAATATACTTTACCTGATTCCACTTAGCATTATTAATTGAATCGTACCCTCTCATCTAGGTAGAATCGTGCTATACTAAAACCCTTTGGAATTCAGAAATACCAAGTATAATTATATAAGCCCCGCCTACTATTAATAATTGAAATTGATCTGCTGATAACACAATTATAAGCAATAATAATTGATTTTACATGATACATGCATGTTATAATGTTAACTTAATAGGAGTAAGCATCAAAGATATTGTTTGACAAAATATGATTGCTATAAACATTGCTGTATAGTCAATTTGTTATATGTTGTTAGCCACTGCATAAACATGTGACATTGTTAATTGTGAATTGTTTAGCTTGCATGCAGTTAATACTAATTCAATAAACCAAAGATATTTGATGGCAGTACATCATTCCACTTTAGGCTCTAGTATCAGATGTATACAGGAGGGGATTATTCAGTATCCTTAGTTTGAATAACAGCATGACTATACTAAGATTTCCACAGATGCTAATGACAAAATAGGCATATGTCTATTGTCATTTTCTGATTTTTTACAAGAGTAGAACTAAAACATGATCTATACATGTTGATCATTCCTTCAAATCTACAAGAATAATATATAATATCATATATTTGACTATGTTTGCTATACTTGACACTAAAAACACAACAATTCAGTTTTTTTTTTAATAGTTAAAACTTAAAAGGATCATTAGCAGCGACTTAAAATATATCAGAAGCTCTTCCTTTTTACAGGTTCGTGTAGTCTCGTAGCCACACCCACTGACATTCCTTAGTCTCTGAGATGCAATAACAAAGTTACATTAAGTCGTGATTAATTATTTCACCCTCAGGCTTGGCAATAAAGTTTAGCATTGATGTTTCTATTGCTAATGGTGGCTACATAATCTTCAGATTTGTGATTTTCCACTTTGGAATTTTTAAAATTACAGTATTGCAATTTGAAATGTTGATTAATTGTTGTAAAATTGAATAGATATTCATTAGTTTCCTCTTTTCTAATATTCCCATAGTTAAGCAATTTATATAAAGTGTACAGTGACATGTGTGGTTTCGTGAATTTATTTTAGCATACAGTACTAATTCAATAATAATTCAATGAATAATATCAATAACTCTTGTGTTTCCAGAATTTTGATTGTCAATTCCAGAAGTGCAATTAATAGGAGATAGAATTACAACTAATATCTGCACACGTGACACTCTGTCGACGAATTTGGCGCGTGTAATTCAGTCGAACTATAAAAAAAGGCTTCGCAGTCAAACCACTTTTATCTGAATCTAATCGACTAAACCACTTGCCTTAATCCTGACTTTACTTTTACCAAATGGCAATTCCATTACGCTGTTACTCTCTCTTTTTGATTGCATTCCTGCTGCTTAACATCAACGAAAAATGTCAATGCAAAGAAAACCAGCCGCCATCCAGCTGAATATATTCACCAAAGGATTGGGACATGGTATCAAGAGAAACGTATTACAAACGAAACAGCAGAACTGTGCAACTATTTAGACATACTACCCAATGCAGAATGCAATATTACTCTTCTAGCCGGAAATTTAACGAATTCATTGACAATGCTCCTGGCACACTCTCTCCAAGCGATTATGCAACCCTCAATGAGCGTATAGCAAGATCTGTTTGCTAAATGTTGTAGACCCAATTATACAGTATTACGAAGTCTTTTATCTGGTGATATCCTGACTTACTTCAAAAATCTAGTGCAAAGAGGTATTTGTGGTAAACACGGTGGTGATTTTTGTGAAGTCCTCTATTTGCGCCGTTATGGTAATAACATCCACTACGTCGATCAACTTGTAGTCGCATGTCCATTCACTGACTCTGGAATTCATTGTTCAGTGCTAGCAATACATGCATAGGGTATGTTACCACTTCAACGAAAACTGGGATGCTGCACTTCAGCATATTTAGGTGACGTTAGTGACTGTAATGTTGGTGCAAACGACTATGTGAAATCAGCTGTATCTGGGCTTTGGGTGCTGTGACTCCAGCATTTTGTCTGTCTCTTCTATGGCTATACTTTCAACAATATTTTCCTAGTTGAAACATTATTGACTTTATTAGTACATAAACAATTAGCTGTACATAATAGAAGACCAATAGAGTAGTTGTTTTATTTTTTTTGCTATGGTAGGTTCCATTATATTTTTGTTGCTTCTCCTAACTTTTCGTTTTCTATTATTATGAAAATTTTAAACATCTTTATTTTAAATGATTAGAAAACGTTGTCTAAATTAACATTGAACTTTTGACAATTTAAAAATTACATGACTGCATGGTGTTTATATTTGACAATTTACTAAAGAATAAGATCTATACAAATGAAAGTTTAAAGTAAAATCATTTCAATATAAGAAATGGCAAACTTTAAAAAATCCATGAATCTATTATGCACACACAAATTCGTCAAAATTTCATAATATAAATTAGCATCACATCTATGTATTTGATAAATTTATAGAATGTAGCTTATATGTAGGTCACTGTTGCAATTACATGTGATAGGACTATATTGCTGACAACTATATCATTATTTCTTAACGTATAGCTGCGTGCAGGATTAGGTATTACTAGCATCCTCTATTTTGATTATCAGAGCATTTTATTACTTTCAACTAATTAAAAAAAAAAAATAACAAATAAAAGAGAGACTAAAACTCATCCATACATTTTTATGTGCCAAAACTATGAAATATAAAATAAAACAAAATATGTCCTACCAATTTAGCATATAAATCTTAAAAATGCAAGTCAAATGTTATAGTATGTTTTTTCTTGTTTGTCACATTTAACACCATTTCTACCCCTGCGACTCGTCACAGCAGTTATAACGTACATTACTATGCTGACAGCTATAATAATGCAACTAATTCCACTGCAAGCCTATTAAAAAATTAGTAAACACATAACATTAATAACTTCACTTACAGCTGCCTCCGTAATGTTTTTATAGTAATCTCTATTGCAAGTTATATCCACGCCAGTTGTCTTGACCTAAAACATTTTAAAAATATAAATTACAACTTATGGTCATGTATCAGGGACTAAAGAGCATTAATACATTATGCATGTTTCAAAATTGTACTTGCATTCAGACATGGGCAAGCACTAGAGTGCTTGTGCTTGAAATCACTTTAAGCACATTTTTTGGAATGCTTGGAGGTGCTTTCAAGCATTGATTATATATAAGCATTTATGCTTGTGCTTGTGCTTAAGCACTTTATAGCATTAGTGCTTTAAAGCACTTTATAAGCACTTTTAAGCACAAAGGCTTGCAAGTTCTTTGTGCACTTAGCACATCTATTAATGCTCTTTTGCTATCAGTCTGTTTATCCATCATTAGCAACTATAACTACAACTGTGTTGGGAGTTCCTGTATCTTTTATGTAGTAGAGCAGCTGTTTAGTGTGGCAAGCAAGATCTTTAGGCCAGAGAGATGCCGACTGGTATGATACTATATTCTATAACTAATGTTTATACGATCTAACAAGAAAAGTATTTTAAAAGTTGACTTAGATAAAAGAATTGTTTATTTGAAGGACATTTTTTGTCAAAAAATGCTTTGCTTGTGCTTCAAGCATTTTTAAGTGCTTGAATTTGTGCTTCAAGCATTTTTTTTTAGAAGCATAACTGCTTGTGCTTGTGCTTAAGCTCTTTTATGAATGCTTTAAGTTGTGCTTCAAGCACTTCAGTAAATGCTTGCCCCATGTCTGCTTGCATTTAATAATATAATACTAAACTCACAAATCATTCATTGTATTACAGGCAACTTCCCCATCCTGCACATATAAAAATAGCAGCAGTCACTGCAAAAATACCAGTAAATATCAGTAATAGAATGTCCACTACTAGCAGGATATTATTCCTAGAATGAACAAGTACTTCACGCATCAATGTTTATAGTACATATCAACTGACTTCATAAATCCTGCAGCCATTTTAAAATGCTCAAAATTATCAAAGTACATAGTCCTACACCAGCTATGACCTCTCCTGCAATTGAGTATCAGCAAGTTGAAGTACTGGGCACAAGATTGTCCTCTTTATAAAAAGGGACACAATATTCCATTTCCAAGTCACTTTTAAGACTAGATGTGCTTCTCCAAAGAGTCCTGCAGCTGTGATTGCAAGAACAAGTGACAAAAAATATAGAACGGTAGAAAACTGTTTGCAAAATTAATGCTGATTTGCTACTTTTTCTGTTTAAACAAAAGCCATTGCTCGTAAGGATTGTATAAAAAAAACAAACGTATTTGTATCACAAAGAGTACGTTATAGTTGAGAAGTGATTCTCGTTTTATATCAAACTCGCAATGAATATGCACCACCAAAAGGCGCAAAATGCGAGAAAACGCCCTAATTCGAAAAAAGCGCTACATCATGCACAATCCAATAGTTAAAATTACCTGGACTTATTTAATAGAAACTACAATTATTATAGAGAAAAAGTTGCAAGCCTGTATTCTTCAAGGAAGTAGCTTCACCAAAGATCAATAAAAGAAGCTACACATATGAACGAAAGATGCGGCCAAGCATATAGGTCCACTCTTAAACCTAATGCTTTTACATCATATGCAAATTCCTCCAACTCTGTCAGGATGTGGACATGGTTTCAGACTCTCTAGTAGGCACATTAATACAAATTAATCTGATACAGTATTGAAAATTGCATGTTCACAGTAACAATTTATATTATTTCTAAATGCCATGCAGCATGAGAAGCACACTACTAGCACATTAATTAAAAATACAAGTATATTACTTTGAAATAATTGCATTCTTGGATATGTCATGCCTCATCATTTAATGGTCACACACAATGGTCAATACTCTTTTTAATTTGCCTTTAATTGTATTACAGAAATCTCTTTTTGTAATCTGGGCACATAATTAATAAAACAAAAAAAAAAAGATGATGTTTGTTATTCATAGACTTATTGTTTGAACAGTGTGTATCAAAACAAACTCTAATAAACCACACATGTCACTATCCCACATTACATGAATACTTATTACATTACAATTGCACTAGACATGAATAATATTATATATTTTAAGGAAACAACAACAGAATCTGGTGCATTTACTCTGTTCTATAGTTAAATTCATGTCTTGGATATTATAAACTCAATTAAATAGGTATTAAGTTTTAACTTTATTGGGCCAAATCTCTCTTGAATAAGTTGGACAATTACAAAAAGCCTGGCACATACATCACTTGCTCTAAATATTAAACAAGTATATATAATTATATATATATAATATAATATATGGGAAAGTTTATTCAAAATGGATGAGGGTCATAAAATGAGAACTAGATGAGGAAAGCAACATTCCACCTCAAATCATAAAAACTATCTCTAACGGTGTATAGCTAAATCATACATATACTGTTCCTAAAAAAATCATATTTCTAGTCTTGAAATGGAATACAGGTTGTATGATACTTCACTGTAACTGTAAACATTTTAATTAAGACTCACATATAGTCAAAACAGTTTTTCTCAGTTATGATAAAATATTGCAAATATAGACGAAGGTACCTTAATTAGGATTATAATATGATAAAGAGTACATGTATAATTCTTGTTCCAGCCTTTTCCTATAATGGCCAGTATATGAATTCTCACTAAATTATCTAAATGTTGAAGTTGGAAGTGATATATCCTGTTATATTGCAAGTACTGTCATTACAGTACTTCTAAAATATGAACAATTTCAGTATACTAGCTTGTTAGTTTAAGAGATGTATTATAGAATTCTAATAAACTGACACAGTTTAATAACTAAAATTAATCATACACTTTATGGTTGCAGTGATTGTTGTATAAACAAAGTCAATGATAATTGATAATTAATACTTGTGATTTGAGTCACCTCCCTATTAGGTTTGGGTCTTGAAAACCAGTAAAGAAGCAACACATTGCACATAATAGTATGAAGAACGCATTAATTGTTCCTCCTAAGTCATCATATACTGTTCTAAGAGAAAGTCATATTACCTGTTGTGAAATTGCCTTTAAAAATACTTTAAAGACAAAGATGTGACTATGTACAGCCTGTTGTAACTGGGCAGCCAAAACATCAAGACAATTAATACAAAAGGATTGTTGCCAGATCATGGCAACAATTTTTTATACTTGTAAATAGTATTCATTGACATGGAAAGCGCACCTCTACGAATATAAGCTGGTTATATGATCACACTGATAACGACTGGTTTCATCATGGGAAATTCCAAAAGGGATTATACCATAGTTATAGTTAGTACCCACATTCGTTAAAAGAACTGTTTATTCCATCTTGGGCAAGAAAATGTATCCATGAGAGTAACTCAACCTTTCTCGTAGTCTCTAAGTTAAACTCCTACACAGAAAATATTGAAAATGTCATCATTCATTTGATTCATTAAAATCAAGTACTGTAAAAAATCTTTTTTCTGATTTATTCTAGTTTTGAAATTTTCTGCTTCAAGAAATGCGTACCGTTCATTGTCAAAAAAGTGAAAGAAAAGGCATCTCCGCTGTTTTCCTCTAACAGATAAGGTTGTGCTCAAGACTCTCACTCATGAATTTGTTCTCCCACATTTTCTTAAAACATTTCTTGCTTAATTAGAAGTGCGAAAGCATCCTTAGATGATTGGTAAAGCAATCTATGAACATCATCTGTAACCATATTGGGATAATACTTAATTAAATGCTTAGCTGTTGGAGCCAGTCGCCGATATATGCAAGTATTCTTATTAACATCAATTATATAATCATGTTTTATTAAACATATTCATTTTCTACTATCCTAGTATATAGACGAAATCCTCTATGTTGGTTCAGACTTCATCTTTCTTCTTTAGGACATCTTTCATCAGATAGCATTTCATGTAGTAAAAGAAAACATTTGTCAAAAGTGCAGATATTGGACGTCGTACACAAGTGGCCTTCCACTAGCCAATAGTGGTAGTACCCCCATCCCTGCTAGTACCTCGCATTTGCAAGTAGATAATTGTTGCTAACTCCTCCTCTAGAGTTACAGTAGAATCTCCTCCTAAACACATATATCAATAAATGACAAGTCAGACAAAATATTGATGAAACAACTTCAAAGAATGTTATTAAATTAAAGTCTATATCACTTCTTTAATTTGCTATAACAATTAGCCCTATACTCATGAAAAACAGTCTCTCTTTCGATTTGGATGATTTTAATATCAATTTGCTTATTTATTTCCCCATGTCTATTGACAGAATGCACAATGAGTTCAGTCTACCTTTTGATTTAACATTTTGGTTGCATTTAATGCTCTTTTGCTATCTACATTCCTATAACATCTCTCACAAGCCAGTCTCTTTGCCTCACTTCATCTACACATCTAAATACTACTAGCTTCTAACTGAGTTCTGGTCACTTGTTGTATGTACCCATTTTTGATTTTGATAGCAATTGAGACCTTAGCATGTTGCTCTCAAAGATGGTACCTTTACATCTATTGGATCATGTGACAACTTTATGTTTTATATATATATATATATATAGTAAATAATTCTGATAGTATACATAATTTTAGTTAACAACTTGAGTCTTCGGTTCAGCAAATATGTTTGTTAGCAGCATGTTAAGCTACATTCATAATAAGTGAGATTTATATAGTTATGAGTGCAATGCATCTCTTTAACTCAAACTAATACATAATCAGAAAAGAAAAGATATAAATTACATTGCAAAAATTGAGCAGTGTTTGTCATTCCTACTCTGTGAACATTTTGACATTATTATTGTATTTGCCACAATGTGCACTGGTGGGTAGTAAACGATGTATTTCATTTATTATGATACACGTTCATCCAGTTTGTTGAACTTGCTGTGTGTGAGCTAGAAAAAATGAAATGTGTGAAAGCAAATTTACTTTATATGATATGCATTTGCTTCATGAACAATTTAAGAAAGTATGTTAGGGAATCTAACATTATATGCACATGCAAAGTCTACTCTTTAATTCTTGTCTTTCATTGTTATAGTGCATCGTGGCAAGCTATTTGAAAACATCATTTGCCAATAAAGTATACATGCAATATGACAGCATAGTATGTTTTACAGAGGCTTTATATTGACATCAACAGAAGAAGTTAATTATTTCCAGAGTACACACAGCTAACCGATTAATTTTAAAATAAATTCTAACTATTTCAATTTGTTGCTAGGGATTTTATGACGTAATTATGTTGCTAAGCAATGGCTCTCGACGTCAGAGTTATATTATTACGTCTTTTGCATCCGCTGCTTACTTAATTAATAGTTCATTTGAATTTACGGGAGAATCTAGCACAACTAGTAGCATGAGCCAGGCCAGAGTAAGGACTACTGTAGCAGGTTGTACTTTAGAAGATCTGTGTAGAGGAGTTAAGAATTATGTGTGTGATGCTAGCTGTTTAGTTGGTTTAGAAGGTATTGATGTCGTTGCTGCCAAAGATGAATTGCTAAGCCATTAAGTAAAATCTTTGATGAGATAGAGCTTCAGACTGATTGTAAAGTGAAGAAGTTTTATATTGGGGAAGGCCATTATTAAAAAACGGAAAAGTCGAGGCCGTCAACGAACATATGTGCAATTTAATCCAATGGATCCGTATATTGGAAGAAAAAGGGTGTGGTGTAGTTCCAGATGGTGTGCTCATAAGAGATAAAAGAGTATGGAAAAAAATGATGTTTAGTGGTGTAGGAGGAGCGTAACAAGAGATTCTGTCCCAAACGTTTGTCATGGGAAAGTCAACCAAGAGGAGCAATATGCTATTGCCTCTACAAAAATGATATTGCACCATTTAATGCTAATAGTAGGAGATGATCCGATTACAAAATGAAACATTCTTAGGTAAGTGGAAACTGATGGTGGAAAGTTCAATAGCTTATGACCATTATCTCTTTGGGGATGACATTCACATGGAGCAACAGAAAGCATAAGTGACAAAAATGGTGAAGTTTTTTGAGGATACAGCCTTCTTCATCAGAGATTAGCCCACTACATGAGCAATATAATGATGATAGTATTGTGGACTACGAACTCTTTCTAATAATGATGAAATCAATCAGATAATGATTCATTGCCACCTTTCTCCAATGTCAATTTCACATTAAGACGATATGAAGTGTCAAACAAAAGGTACTCTGGTAAACACTATGGAAGGTCAACAGTATCGCAAGCCCTTATCATTGAACAATCAAAAACAAAACTCGTGACTCCATCAGGACACTGAGGCAAAAAAATGGAAGAAGATATTGTACTTGGTTTGTATGATCATTCAGTGGTTTAGCCCCACACAATTGTTTAACAAACAAGTGTGCATAAAAAAAATAATGGTACAAGTGAAGTAACCTGCTAATAATGAATCAACGTTTCATGTTCCATTGATCAAAATGCTTTACAGAGCAATGCTCCACTAGTGAGTTCATCACAACAACACAAACATTCAAGTATTTATTCTGCTACATTACAATTCAGTGCTTCTGAAACAGACAAAAGACAAACCCAAATACATATACTTGTAAACCTATCAACTCCACCACATCAAAAGCAGTAGAAGCGACAAGTATGAATATACCACAACCTATGACTCTGATTTGCCATTGCAAAATGAGTTAAAATCTAGGAAAAGCCAGCAAATATCAAGAAAAAGGCCAAGTATTCAACGTTTTCCCAAAGTACAAATGCTAAATGTACAGGACCCAAAGGTGTCACGAAAGACAATTTACCAAAAGTTAGTCAACAAGCAACAACCGACACTTCTAAAGCTATCACCTTACCGTCATTATGAGCCTCAGCAAGATTATGCTTCCTTTGCTAAACTTAGAAAAAATTGATGGAAGCCAACCAATATATGACCCAAAAAAAAAAACAGGTAATTACATATTCTCTGCTGGTGCAGAAAAGAAACCTATGCAGTCAACCACGTTAAAAAAAAACAAAATTTTCCATCAGGTTCAAGTAGTGCATTAAGTTCACACACTTTACCAGAAGAAACAGAATATCCTATGTTGTCAAACCACAACTAATAACCACCACTATTACAGCATTCCACCCATCTTTGTTAAATAAAGTACAATCAGCAAATGTGCACCATTAGTATTGAATTCTGAAAATGTAAAACCAAATAGCAAGTAAAAGAGCATATACTACAGTTTCTTTAGATACTAATTCTTCACTATCAACAGTGTCACAAAAGGAAAATTTAAGTCAGCAAGTATCACCGGACACCTCTAAAAGTTATCACCTCATCATTCATCACATGTTGTTGTACCAAACATGTCCTTCCTTTACTACTTCCCACTTACTTTTCACACCAACAATGAAAGAAGCCAAGGAACACACAACCCAAAAACTAGTATGCCTACTGACAACTATGGAAAGAAACAATATGTCGTCAGCCATGTTGAAAAAGACAGGACCTACCATCATTTTCAAACAGAAACAGCAAATTATACATTCCCTCCACCAAAAAAAAGTAAAAAACTGGTACTACTAAAGCAGTGCTCCAGAAAAACAAAGATTAGAAACTTTTCAAAATACATTAGAAGGTTATCCTACAACAAGCACACTGTCACAGAGTACAAATTATTCAAAGATGTGACATCTACTTCTCAAAATCATCTAGTAAACCTAAGGTACATGCTCTCCTTCCCAATGGAATCAAGCCAAATTTACTGTAACTACAGATAATGCTTCATCGATTCTTTTAGATAAATATAGCCAAAACTCCAAAAAAGACAATGAAAGTAAGATTTCACGACAACAGTAGTGTCTAAGGAAAGCAACACTTCTTCATCTTCAAGTAGAAATGAATTTAAACTGATAATCAAAGCTACCAACAGCAACTTCAAAGCTATGCAATGAAAAATAGTGGCAATGTCGAACTAAAAGAGATTTATCTCAACAAATTTTAGTAGGAAACAACCTAAAGTATCAACAGTAAGTCTAACTAATGTTCAAGACCATTACACAAACCAATAGCCAAGTCATCACTAGCAATTATATAGAAGCTGGTCAACACATCGGCCAGGTCTTCCTCGGAATTGCACCTTTACTAGAAAGTGCCACAAAATAATGAAAAACAGGAAAACACGTAAATTTCAAGCACTCATGTGTTATGTTCAGTTATTCAGTCAAGCCAAAAAGATTAAAC